>NC_069504.1:101763136-101993136 GCF_027579735.1 Bombina bombina
AAAAGTCTGCATAATAAGAGAAAGATTTCTCACACATCTGGATTATGAGGGAAGAGCCTCACCACCGTAGATGTATGAGAAATGTTTCTCTTATGCAGACTTTTGAAATCGGCTGAGTCTATGACGGTGGTATGTGTACTTCAGCATGCGGGATGCGGCTGTAGCTGAACTCGCTGCTCCAGCTTTGGTGAGTGCCTGTCCCAAACTCTCCTACTTTTTGTCTCAAGAGCGGTCAGCCCATAGTACAGACTCTTCATGTGCCAGGCTGAGATGCTGCTCGGTATCCCTGGGTTTGGCAGTGCCAGGTTCTGCTCTGTCTGATATTCTGCTGCTACTTTATAGTTCTGTTGTCCGTTACTTGTCACCAGGATCTGCTGGGTGAATAGTCTGGTGTTGCTTTTTTCCCCAGGGTCTGTTACTCCCCCTCAGGTACTTTTACTTACTCTGTACCAGGCTTTACTGCTGCTCTCTGATACTTTCTCTGACACACTAATATTAGCTATACTTTGTGCTAGTTTCTGCAGCTTTCTGTCCTCAGAATTTGTTGTCACCAAATTCTGCAGGTCAGTGCTGTTGCTGCTATACCAGTCTCTGATTGCTGTGTAGGCGGTACAGAGCCTGCCACTGTCACTGTCCCAACTATCAGCAGTAGTCTTCAGCTAGTAGCGGACAGATGAAGAGCAGCCAACAGGACCTGCCCGTTAATCAACCTGACATGGCGTCCAGTCAATAAAATTACTTTGTAGAATGAGTCTGTCTATGATTGGCTGAGAATAGTTCATTGTTATCGTTGTACCCGAGCTATGGGTTTCCCACGTGTTCCAGGCTTGACTAATCTGCTAGCCCTAGACTCGAGCCATCTTGATTGTGAGACTACTTATTCATATGCAGGCGCGGTACACAGATAAGGTTGCTTGATGGTCCCAGCGTGACGTAAAGAGAGAGCTCTTGCAGTAAGTAAAGAGCGTGGCTGTATTTATTAATAAAGGTGTTTTGTTTTGTTTTTAGATAGGACCACGTCACTAGGAATAATATTAGAGGTAGCCCCTGCCCACCCCTGGTCTATAACATAATGGGAACTGCCATGTTGTAACTTAGGTAACCTTTTTCAGGCACAAAATAAATAAAATAAAAAAGGTTTCAACATGTTTATATGCGGTTCTTTCACGTGTATGAAAAGATGGAACATCTTTGAGGACAATGTCCCATTTAGTCACAGGGAAGGATAAAAGACCTTGTAAGAATAAAGTTTGTTTTCTTCCTGGTTTACCCGGAAACAAACTAACAGGATGAGAAGATACTTATAGGTTATCATCCCGGCATATCAGATCAGTAGCGCTCCCTTGCCACTCCAGAGAATATATTTTCCATGTAGTTTAGCTTGTCACCATGGCATTCCCATTTAATTTACAGAGATTTATTTGTGTGCACTATAGCACTGGTTTTTAATCCTCCCTAACAGGTCACATTTTGAGGATATAACACTTTGAGAATATCTGAACTGGAGCACAGGTGAAATAATCAACTGATTAGTAACATGGTTATTTTACCTGCTCTCTTCTAAGGTCATCCTGAAAACCTGGCCTGTTGGGGAGGCCTGAGGAGGAGAGGTTTGATAACCAGTGTTCTATAGTATACTCCAAATATAATAATTACACCTGCTTAGTCAGATGAGAGTCAGAGACCAGGGGGAGCAGAGGATGATAATGCATCCCCAATACCAAAGCCTAGAATGTGTGAATCCCCCCCCCAAAAAAAAAATTTTTTTTAAAAATCCATGAAAAGACTCTGCAGTGGGGGTTTTTAGGGTGAAATTGAATAGACAGTTCTCCTATATAAATAGCTAAGAAGAAAACTCAATACTCTCCATATGGGGTACACGAGAGGAATCACTCCCTGTTCTATATGTGGCTCCCATAAGGGAAAATCACTGCGGTAGTTGCTGATTACATAAGGGATTAATGACTATTCGTGCTTGGCAGACAGAAGATGACAATAACACGTGTCTGACAGAAGGGCATTAAAGGGAAAGTAAAACACTGTGCATAAAATGTGTAATTATGTTTAGTAAAACAACATTCATTATTTATTTTTCCTCCCTTTTCTCAGTCCTGAAAACTGAAACAGCACATGGCAGACTTCACAGGTCTAACCCTGACATATGCATCTCCTGGTTTTTTTTTGCAGTTTAATCTTACTAAAGCTAAAAAAAAATAAGATTTTGTAAACACAATAACAATGGTAAGACGAGTCTTCTCCATATAAAATTAAAAGTCCAGATAGACTCCTTGTGGTTGCAGTTCGGCCATTGAAAAACAATTGCAGCAACAACAAAAAAACAACAACAAAAAAAACACCTGTTCTAATAATGTGGAAGACTGTAGAAACAATGGTAATAAGGTCCTTATTGTCCCTTTGGTAACCAATTAATTCCAAGAAATACACAAGGCATATATGATATTAATCAGGTTGGTTGGTAGATCTGCCCATGCCCAACACTGGAAACTGGCATAAACAGCCAGGAGACAGGCAGGCAGACAGACAGATAGATACACACACACTATATATATATATATATATATAATTTTTTTTTTATTATTTTTTTTTAAAATCCCATCAGTGTGCAGATATAACAATATTGAAGATAACAGCAAAAGAATTATTACAGATATAGTATTAATTATGCACTTATTTCATCCATAAATGGTATTTGCCATTGTTCACTTATTTATAGGGACGTTTAATGTTAAATAATTTCCCTGATTAAGCAGGGGTTAAACACAGTGTGAGCATGAATGGGTTTTAAAAAGTAATGCTGGGTTATAAAACAGATCAGTTTATTTTTACCCTAAATTTCTCCCGCAATCAATTAAAAGTAATAGGCATCCGTTACTATCCCCATGGCAAATGCAACATAGTGCCAAGATCAGCCAAATACATGCAATGAAGAAAAACTGGTTTGGTGAGCTGCTCTATAGCCCACAATGACCTTGAAACACATCAACATTATAACTGACCTGACTTTATAAAAACATTAGAACTTAACAAAACATGAACAGAAGTTTAGGTATTTAAAGGGAAGTGAAACCAAAAATGTCTCTTGTGATTCAGACAGGGCATTAGACATACACATTCAGAGGTTTTGGCTGCCTCCGAATGCGGAAGGAGGCGGGTGCTCACGGCATTTGGGTCTTTTCAGATTTATTCTTGTGACAGTACAATATACTAAGATCTGGATTTGCACAGATCTTAGTGTGCTGCACTTTCAAAAGCATAAATCCATGTCTCCGAAAACAGCTGAAGGAAGCGAGCGGCCCCTTACTCAACAATCAGCGGCTAATGAAGGATCTGAATGTGCACGTTTAGTTTACAGAAATTGTTTTTTCATAGTCAAACTTCACCCACAACTTGCCTTAGAGGAGCCAATCAGGACTCATTACTGAAGTAGACACAGCTAGTCACTAATTTTCATAGCAAAAGATTCATTGTTTTGCAAGTTTGTTTTTTTATTTGATGATTCTGCTGAGGTCAATTATGAGCAGATATGTGGCAGGGTTTGGGTCAGACATATTACAAGAAATGGATCCAAATGAAATATTTTAAATACATTTCAATTAAACATTTTATATAACAATATCAAATTATGTATTTCTATGTATTTCTATAAAGGGACATAAACGTTTAATAAAGGAAATGTTCTAGCATGTTAGAATCTTACTATTACACTATATATTTCATATAACTATGCATTTAATCTCTGCAAAGGGGTTAAACATGACTGGTGATTGTTGGCTATGCACATATGCCTCTCGACACTGGCTCATTGGCTGTGTTCAGCTACTGACCATTAATAATAATAGTTATCATTCATTGTTCTCCACAGGACTTATTTACTGGGCTCACCACCCGGTTGATTTTACTGGCCCCCCGGCTAAATTTGAAAGGAATGGTCTAGTCAAAATTAAACTTTCATGATTCATATAGAGCATGCAATTTTTTCCAACTTTCTAATTGACTCCTATTATCATTTTTTCTTCGTTCTCTTATCTTTATTGGACAATGCAAGAAAGTAGGCTTAGGAGCCGGCCCATTTCTGGTTCAGCACCCATGAGGCTTCAAAGATGGAGATGCCCAGTGCATCATGGGGCTTCTGGGGGTGTCCTTAGCCTGCCTCATCATAGGGGCAGGCTAGGGTCATCCAATCTGAGCTTGCTCGATAATTTATTTTTTAATAATAAAATATCCTATTTGTCTGAACACGTCAATATTTGTAAATAATGACTGATCAGTGTGGATCTCCCTCCCTCTCCTCACTTGCGTTTTTGTGGGAGAGAAAGAAAGAGAGATCTGTGTTTAGGAGAGAGAGATTTATCTAATATATTTGTTAAAAATTGTGAGACCCAAAGGTTCTTTTCAGAGCTATTAACCCCTAGCTTGCCAGTGATCACTATAAATCACTGGCAGTAGCAGAGCTGGACTTTTTTAGGGGTTTATCTTTTTTTTTAAGTCTTTTTTTTCCTGTGAGATAAAATAAATAATGTCAGAGAGAATATATAGTGCTGAGGAGGAATATGGCAACCTTGCATCAGAGTCAGACGCCTCTATGTCTGACTCAAACCCCAATTTTGACCCTGCCATATGCTCAGATATATCATTAGATACAGTCTCAACTGGTAGTGATGTATCGGTGGCTGCTAGCCCCCCTGCCAGGAGACGTGTTGCTGCCATTACCGCTGAAGAGTGGGTAACGCCTCATCACCTGGCTTATATTTAGCAAAGCAGCAATGGGCCCCCATCGATGTGCCAGAATTAAAAAAATTCTGGGCATTGACTATGCTGATGGGCATCATAAAGAAACCCTCCATTCGCTCCTATTGGAGCAGTAGCCCCATCTGCTCTACCCCCATTTTCTCCCAGTGTATGTCGAGGAAGAGGTATGAAATGATTCTACATTTCATGCACTTCAGCGACAACAGCCTGTGCCCCCCTAGGGAGCATCCCCAATTTGACAGGCTGTATAAAATGCGCCCCCTGATTACCCACTTTGCTGCCAGGTTTGCAGAGGCTTATACACCTGGAAGTAATATATGTGTGGATGAATCCCTGATGAAGTATAAGGGAAGGCTGGGATTCAAGCAGTATATTCCTTCCAAGCGCTCCAGGTATGGGGTAAAGGTGTATAAGCTCTGTGAGAGCGAGACCGGGTATACTCAGGCCTTCCGGGTGTATGAGGGAGAGGATAGCCACCTTGACCATCCAGTGTGCCCAGAACATATGGGAACCACTGACAAGATTGTCTGGGACCTGATATTACCACTGATGAACAAAGGGTACCACTTGTATTTAGATCATGTCTATAAAAGTGTCCTTTTGTTCAAGCTACTGTATTGCTTTAATACAGTAGCTTGCGGTACAATTAAAAAGAACCGTGCAGGTTTCCCAGGACAACTTGCACGCACCCCGCTATAAAGGGGGGAGACCTCAGCTCTGCGCCAAGAGGAGCTGTTGTCAGTTAAGTACAGAGACAAGAAGGATTTATAACTTCTTACCACAATCCACACAGAGAGGTGGAGGTGTCTGTATGTGGCAGAGTTGAGAGAATAATGAAGCCAGTGTGCATCAAGGCTTATAACCGGCATATGGGTGGGGTTGATCTGGCAGATCAAGATCAGACAAGGGCCTGGTACAAAAATGTTACAATTTACTTAATGCAGATTGCACAATAATTTTTTTACAGTTTCAGCTCCAGATCATTTTGGGGATTTTGTACCAAGATGCACCTGCTCCCAGTGATGGGAGAGAGCAGAGTTGGGGCTACCCATTTTATTTTAAAAATCCCCCCTACTGCCGTAAAGCAGAAACCTAAAAAACAAATGCAGAGTCTGTACCAAGAGGGGGCAGAGAAAGGACACCATATATTACTGTCCCGATTGCCCTGGACAGTCTGGACTCTGCATTGGGGACTGCTTCAAGCGGTTTAATTTTCTTTTAAATTTGTAGTTTTGTTTTTTTTATTTATGTTCACTGTTAGATTATTTTTTTTTACTTTGACTGTGCCAGATTTTTATATTTCACTACTCTATTTTTTATAAGTTCTAAAATGTGTGCTGTATTTTACCAAAACCCCTGTCACACCTATGCATGGGGGGCATGGGTGTACTCGGGGGGCCTTGCAGAAAACAATCTGGAGTGTATTTTTTGCAATAACTTACAACAGGCTCTCCTAAATCATAGTCAAAAAGCAATGTTTGTGTAAAAATGGAAATTAAATAAATTACCACCATACACTTTCTCAATTTATTTTGCTTAAAAGGGTTGCATCAAAGCACAAAATATACAATACTTTGGGGTGTCAACATTTCAAATATATAAACTTTCATGGCAATAAATAAAACTGGGGTATGCCATAGGCCCCAAACTAAAGATAGGACTATCAGAAGAAATACTCTCACTTTTAACTAAAATTACAAATAATACAATTGTAACTGAACCTTCTCAAAATCCTGGCAAACCTATGCATGGGGGGGCATAGGTGTACTCAGGAGGTCTTATAGAAAACAACCTGGAGTGTTTTCTTGCAATAACTTACAACAGGCTCTCCTAAATCATAGCCAAAAAGCAATGTGTGTGTAAAAATAAAAAATACCACCACACACTTTCTCCAATTTTTCACTGTTCACTTAAAACAGCACTTTGCTCTGGATGAACTTTGATCAGGAAATCACAGACAGTGCAGCCAGAGCACAGCTCTGTTTGAAGATAACAGCCTAATGTGGAGCAGCGCTGAAAAGTTAAAATCGCTAACAGCTCCTGCATGTATCCTGTTCTTTCTGCAGATATGCTGCATTTTCTGCGATGACATCTCACATCACTGTATGTTCTGCCTTGGGGAACAGTTGCATCAAAGGCATCAAAACACCCATATATAATACCTTGGGATCTCAACTTCTGAAATATATGCACGTTCATGCGAGCAAATAAATTGGGGTATGTAAAAAGGCCCCCCCAATAGAAGATAGTCAAAGAAGATATGTTCAATTTGGGGAAAAAAATCACAAATATGTCAGAAATTTGGCATTGCAAACCCAAAACAAGCCAACAAACCTATGCATAGGAGGTATCACTGTATTCAGGAGATCTTGCTGAACAGATATTTGGGTGTTCTTTGGCAGTAACACAACAGGAATTGAGAATCCATGCCTAAAGTACAATGTGTGTAAATAACAAAAATTGACTACCCAAAAGTTTGACAAAGTCTGGTGGTTGAATTAGTGCATGGAAAGTGTTCAAATACCAGCATTTCAAATACCCTAGGGTGTCTACTTTTTAAAAATATATGGTTTGATAGGGGTAAATTACATTGACCAGCTTCAGAAATGCCCCAAATAGGACATGGGTGCATGATGACCGATGTGAAAATTCCAAGTTGTAAAACTGGAATGCACCCCCTAAAAAATTAGGCCTTTTAGCCCTCAGAGAACCCGACACACCTATACATGGGTGGTATCACTGTACTCAGGAGATGTTGTTGAACACATATTGGGGTGTTATTTGGCAGTAACCCTTAACGTTCTCATTAAATATATTCTTAAATTGCTATTTTGTCCAAAAAAAAAAACCACCACTTTTTTTTTTTTTTCTTCAAACTTTGGCATATATTGGTGGTAAAATGGTTGCATCAAAAGAGTCAAAATACCCCAAGTCTAATACCTTAGGTTGTCTTCTTTTAAAAAAATATATACATGTGAAGGGTTATTCAGGGATTCCTGACAGATATCAGTGTTCCAATGTAACTATCGCTAAATCTGAAAAAAAAAATGGTTTGGAAATAGCAAAGTGCTACTTGTATTTATTGCCCTATAACTTGCAAAAAAAAAATCAAAGAACACAAACATTGGGTATTTATAAACTCATGACAAAATGTAGAAACTATTTAGCATGGGTGTTTTTTTGCTGGTTATAGATGTGTAACAGATTTTGGGGGTCAAAGTTAGAAAGTGTGTTTTTTCATCATATTTTATAATTTTATTTATAGTAAATTATAAGATATGATGAAAATAATGTTATCTTTAGAAAGTCAATTTAATGGCAAGAAAAACTGTGTATGAAATATGTGTGGGTACAGTAAATGAGTAAGAGGAAAATTACAGCTAAACACAAACACTGCAGAAATGTAAAAATAGCCTTGGTCCCAAACGGTCAGAAAATTGAAAAGTGCTGTGGTCACTAAGGGGTTAAAATTGCATGCTCTTTCTGAATCATGAAAGTTTAATTTTGACTAGACTATTCATTTAAGCCAAATTTAAACTAACAGGGTTTTTTTTTGTTCGTTTTTTTATTGCACATATCATTAAATCAATTAAATTATGCAATTAATCTGTGATTTGGGTATCTTATGTAACATTTATTTGAGAAAATGGTGTAATATTGCAAAGTGTTACACTGCGCCCACTGCCACTGACTACTTCATAATGTCCCCCAGTTGGCAACATTCTCTGTGGAGAAAACTGTAATGTTATTATAATTTATTTGTAGAGCTCCAACAGATACCACATTAACGAATATTGTGTTTAAACCCCTGTTATTTACAAGCAAGTGCGCAATAAGAAGATGCACTGACAAATTAAGGCATTATGTTATTGCACGTATGTCCCTTTAATATTTAACAAACTGGATGTCATGTTGCCAGCATTCCCAACATTCTCATCTCCTCCCCCTCTATGGTAGGAACAGGTGAATACACACTAGCAAGCAGCACAAAAGAGTTTGATGCTTTTAAAGGGTCAGTAAACACCCTTGCAATAACAAGACAGTTCTGTTGTGTTGCTGTAGAATCAAGTATCAGCAACAGTTTAACTACTTTCCGCCATTAGGACAGTCCATTCTGTCCTAACTGCGCTGGGCTTTAGCCCCGTTAGGACGACATGGGAAGTCCTAGCCATTTAGCTGTACTGAAGCCATAGGTGCTTCCTGAATGGGATCGGGGCCTGGAGGGTGTGCAAAGCATCATGCGCAATCGATTGTGTGATTTCATTTTGTTTACATCAGAACTTGTCCGATGTAGACAAATTTGGTCCGTCAGGAAAGGGTTATACAACATTTTAAAACAAATCTACATACTTTTCACAGCAATTGCAATAGTCCACTCGCCATTTGTCTTATTTGGAAGAGACAATCTTAGCTTTAGTCTACAGGCGACTAGTTATGGTCAGAAAGTTAGTTTAAAGTGCATTGTTTTGCAGTTCTTATCAGCTAAATCCAATTGAAGAAATATATGTAGCATGGTTAGCCTTGATACGTTTTGTTTTTTTCAAGGCTAAATTAAATGAAAAATGGAACAAAAAAAATAATAAAAGTATATTGCAAAGTGGTTTCATTATACATAACAAAACATTGTATATACATGTCTCAGGTATGTATTCTTTCTTTAAAGTGGTGTTAAACAAAGCCTAGGTTAAACAGAAATATTAAATCCTTGCTGAGTATATATCAGTACCTTTACTGTTTAGTAACATTATGCCTGAAAGGGTTAAAAATGCAATATATATTGTATTATTATTATTTTTTTACAAGAGTAGTTCGTATATCACATGAAGTAATGTTGAGTATACAATGGGTACAAGCAACAAAATGGGATCATGGAAAGGACGCATAGGGTAATACGCTTATCCTGTAAATAATATAAAAGGGAGTATGCCGTCTACAGACCTCCCAAAATACACAAGAGGCCACTCTTGGACCTTCAGAAATGGATGGAAAATGTTAAAGCTATAGGTGGTAATTTGAAACTAAGGAGACCAATTTTGGATCTAAGATACTAAAGCTCTTTTTTTTTTTTTTTTTTTAATAACAACAACAACAAGGTGTTTTAACATCATTTTAAACCTGCATCTGATTGGACATCCTTTTTTTGGGGGGGGCATAAAGTTTTCTGAATGGTGTTGGAAGAGAAGGGAATGCAGTATTGTTTGGGGCAGATCTTTTTTCACACAGAAAATAAATTTGAAACATTTGGATTTTGTTGATTTCAGTTAGTGTAGACACACAAAAAGCTTAAAGAAACCGCTGTTTTCACATATTTCATTTGCAGGGGAACATGGATATAGAAAAGCAATAAACAAATTGAGTCATTACTTATGTGTGATACCAGTTTGAGCTTCCTAACAAACCTAATTTATGACATGCAGCAGTAAAGTAACCTTCATGATTCAGATAGAGCATACAGTTTTAAACAACTTTCCTATTTACTTCTATTATCTAATTTGCTTGGTATCTTTTGTTGAAAAACATACCTAGGTAGGCTCTGGAGTAGCAGTGCACTGCTGGGAGCTAGCTGCTGATTGGTGGCTGCACATATATGCTTCACCTAATCTGTTCAGCTAGCTTTCAGTAATGCATTACTGCTTCTTTGACAAAGGATACCAAGAGAATGAAGCAAATTTGATAATAGAAGTAAACTGTAAATTTGTTTAACCTATTAACGCCGTTCTATTCCGTCATAATTACACTGGACTTTAAAGCCGTTATGACGTAATAGAACGTCATAGCCAACCGCTGTCCTGAAGCCTTCTGTGCTTCTCAGATTTGATCACGGTCTGGAGGACGTTCCTAGGGTTATAGGGACGCCCCCCAGACCCGATTCAATAATTGAAATCTCGCGATTGTGTGATTTCAATTTTTCTACATCGGAACAGTCGTTCCAATGGAGACACTTTAACCCCGACAGGAAAGGGTTCAAATTGTATGCTCAGAGTTATGAAAGAAACATTTTAGATATCATGCCCCTTTAACCGTTTCCTACCCTTATTTATTTAGCCCCTTTTATATAATTCAGCTGTGAAAATTGTGGATTTTCAAATTTGCAAAACTGGACCTGCGCCTTGCTGACTCTTCAAGGCTAACCCTTCTAAATACAGTACCTTTCCCTAATTGGCTTTAACAAATAACAGCAAAACAATGATATACTGCAGTGTTTTTCAACCAGGGTGCCGCGGCGGCACACTAGTGTGCCGTGAGAGATCCTCAGGTGTGCCGCGGCAGACTGACAACAGTGTGACATATTTTTTTAAATTTTGCTTGTTTTTTTATTGTGGGCCGTTTTTTTATTTTGAGTGAGATGATGACTAAGGGTAATTGCGCAGCGGCAGCTCGCCTCCCCGACCCGTATTCACACTTGGAAGGAACCCCCACCCACCACAATACGTGTCTAGTGCCGGCTCCATACGCAGCACCACTCAACACTTCAATCCCCCATGCATGCTGGCGCAGGTTTGCTCCTCCTCCAGAACAGTTCCAGCCAGGTCACGTCACTCACGTTCCTTCTCAGCACAAGGAATATGACCGGAGGACTGGAGACTCACTGGAAAGGAAGAGGGAGGAGACAGCCGGTGCTGTGTGGACTCGGAATGTGTGCAGAATTAGCGTGGTGGAAGGAGCAGCACTAACTGTTACAGTCTGGCAGTGGCACAGAAAGAACGTCCGTGTGACGAAGTCAGAAGATAGAGAAAGTCTGAATCTGGGCAGTGGGGTTTCAGGAGTGTCGGAGTGTAATAAGGTAAAAAAAAAAAAAAAAAATCCCAAATTTACTGACTGTTACTGAAATTTACTATACCAACATTATATCATGTTTGTAATTTGTGTGTGTAGTGCAAGTTGACTGCAGGTCAAATCATATCCTGAAAAAAATAACCAAGCACTTCCATTATGATTCACTGTTTCAGGAGTGTAACGTTCAAAAAAAAAGTCCTCAAATTTACTGTTACCACCTTTATATCTTCTTTATTGGTAATTTGGGTGTGCAAGTTGACTGCTGGTCAAATATCACTAAAAAAGCATAACCAAGCTAGCACCTCCATACTTTTTACATAATTTTACTAGCGTTCAGGAACATTTTTCAAAAGAAGGAAAAACAGGTTGTTTTTTTTTTTACTAGAGTTCATGAGGGAAACGGTTTTAAGATACCAAGAGAACAAATAGGTCAATAGAATTAAGTAAATTAGTATATATATATATATATATATATATATATATATATATATATATATATATATATATATACACATATATACACACACACACTATCTGAATTGTTTTGTTGTCATGTATGTGTGTCTGTGCGTATATATATATATATATATATATATATATATATATATATATATATATATATATATATATATATATATATATATATATATATATATATATACACACACACACACACACACTCACATATACACACACATATACACACAGTGATCCACATATAATCTTGTGCACCACAGATAACACTTGAAATATTGGGAGGTATGTGACATGCTCATCAGGCATCATTTACAACCATGACATATTGACTTTCATTCACAGACAATCATTATGATTGATTGTGAATGAATGTAATGTGTCATGTATAGTTTGTAGGAGGCATGGTATGACAGCACAGTACAGTGTGTGTGTATAAAAAAAATGTATAAATATATATATATATATATATATATATATATATATATATATATATATATATATATATATATATATATATATATATATATATACACACACACTGTATTAGGCTACAATGTGTGATTTTGTAAAATTTTGGGATGGTGGTGTGCAGCAGGATTTTTTAATGTAAAAAAAGTGCCACTGCAAAAAAAGGTTGAAAATCACTGATATACTGTACTAACATAATGACAGTGGCAATCCTTGTGGTCTATAGACTCATTCCTGAATTGGCTCCTCCCATAAGGAAAGTGGTCTGTGGAGTTTGGTTACTGAGAAACATCTACAGATCTTAGATTGTTTTTAAAATGTTTAGACTTGGCTAATACGTTATACTATAAAATGTCTTGTAAAATCAAGGTGTTTAGTGACCATTTAAGGTTCTGTCTATGAGCATTAGCTTTAGGGTTTCTAGCTTCTTTACAGAGGAAGAAAAAAGTTGTATCAATCTTACATAACGCTGAATACATTTAAATTTATTGCAAACTAATAAAAAAAAATGGGGGAAAAAAAGCTATATAGTTTATGGTCAGTAATGAAAATCTTAATATGTGAAGGGGCTATAAAGACAAATATTTAAACCAAAATTATATGACAATCAAATGGACACACTAAATTGTTAAAAGAATAAAACACCTATTTTCATATTTTGACCAAAGATCAAAGATTGGATTTGGGGATTAACTACCAAAATTTGCATGGTTTGGATACAATGGGCCTTTATGGGCCCTATCTGCATTATTATCAAATAGCAAATGACGACTGTATTGTTTGATATAGCACTACTAGAAGAAATTAATGCTTTTATAACATAATTATTCAGTTATTCTGAGGATAATTTCAAATAATTAACGCGATGTTTTTAAACCCAATTTTCCAGGATTACTGTTATTAAGTGTTTTTGGAAATCAATTCCTAAAACTGCCAAGCAGCGATTATGGGAACAAATATAATGTCTGAGCAGTGAGGTTGGGTACAATTTTGTTATAATTGGTACTAAATGGTTTTGAGAAAAATTGGGCATAAAAAAATATTATTTATAATAGGCAGGGGTCATCTGTCACACACGACATTCAATGGTTTGGATACAATTTTGGATAAAGTAACACGTTGGTGACAATTTGCAATAACAGACATACAAATCTGCATGAGACAGTGGCAATAAGGGTCAGTGCTGTCTCCTTATAGGGCATCACTAAGGGCATAAATGAGATTTACCACATCCATATCTGCTGTCCATCTCTTTGTTGCCAGGGGTACATTACAGGACCGACTTATGCCGATCACAGCATCCCAGGTAATTTGCACATCACATCTTAACCCCCTGCCTGCCAGAGGGAGCAACAGCGCATTGCAATGGTTTCTGTAAAAACCCAAACGGTTAGAGCACTTATTAGTTAGAATGCATAAGCCAGTTACCTGCTACTCCGGAGCTGCCTTCTTATTCCTCTTGTCTTGCGGACCGGACGGAGCCGATAGAATTTCACCGGAACATGAGCACAGCACAGAAAGCCACGAGCGCGCACACAGCTCTAGAGCGTGCCTGCAGAGATTCGGGACCAACAGAACGCGCTTCACTCAAAACAATTGACCTTTCGTAACCCAGGATGTCTTGGTGAAATTCACCAATCAAATCGCAGCTAGTTTTTTTGTGTGGTACCAGAAACGCATTTAGTAAAATAGGGTTATGTGGGTTTCATTTGTATTATGTCATTTAAACATGACTTGATTGTGCATACTGGCAAGTTTTAATTGAGGGTGCAATCCCAGAAACGTTTATTTTTCAATCTTCGCACATTGATACTAAAAAACTGGTATGTACAACTGTTGTGAATCAATTATTGTTATTTGTGATGTAAACAAAAGATCTCTACGTGATGTTTTCCCTTTGTTGAGATTTTCTTTACTACAGTTTAATGTCAAGGAAAACAAAATATTGCCAAAAACAAATATGGCGATTGTGTTACACAATTTCTACGTCATCTTCACTTATATGTCATTCGTTGAACACTTGCAAGCCACTTTGACATCACAGGCATTGTTATTGGTTGAATTTTTGACTGGCATTTACACCACCCAATTGTAGATAGACGCAGTCCGGAAGTTAGACATTCCGAAAAAATCGATGGCCTCTTACAGTCTGGCGAGTACATTTTCTTAACATTCATGTGGATAAACTGAGTTGGTGTCAATATGTTTGCTCTAGTGGATGCTGGAGTACTAGAGACTATGTCCGTCATCTTGAGGTAAGTAAGAATAAATATATAGCTTCAACATAAATGAAAGCATTCACTGGATTCCAAAATATATACTATAACTTCGCTTTTATTCCATAATCTTAGTAAAATACATGACGTTTCGGTACCTACCTGACTACATTATCAAATATAAAGAGTCTGCAAAGTTACATTTGTAAAAGGTGTCCGGTATACATCAAAACGTGATGTATTTTATGAAGACTAGAACAAAAGCAAAATGTTAGTATCTTTTGTAGTGTTTTAATTTATGTTGAAGATGAATATGGATTTTTTTAAGCACCCTAGTTAAAGGGACATTTCTGTTTTGAATAGAAACATTTTTTCAATAAACATGTATTAACAAAAATGCTTCTAGTAAAAGCTATAGTGTACTTAAAGGGACATAATACTCATATGCTAAATCACTTGAAACTGATGCAATATAACTGGTAAAAAGCTGACAGGAAAATATCACCTGAGCATCTCTATGTAAAAAAAGAAGAGATTTTACCTCACAATTTCCTCAGCTCACCAGAGTAAGTCCTGTGTAAAAAGATATACTTCAGCTGCAGGTTGAAAAAAGAAAATAAATGAACAGCAGCCAATCAGCAGTGCTGAGGTCATTAACTCTTTTACTGTGATCTCATGATATTTCACTTAACTCTCATGAGATTTTATAGTAAACTTCCTTAAACTGAATAGGGAAATAAGATGAGTGCACAAAGCTCACTCCCTTGCTTGTCCCAGGACAGGCACACTTATTTGCTGCTTAAAGTCCTTTACAGTGGGGTTTGAATACTTAGAACATTTTGAGGTAAAATATCTTTCTTTTTTACATAGAGATGTCCAGGTGATGTTTTCTAGTCTGCTTTTTACAGCTATGCTGCATCACTTTCAAGTGTTTCAACATTTAGGTATCATGGCCCTTTAAGTATGCTCTGGGCACCTGTATTTATACACGACGCTTGCTCAGAGAGCCTAAGGTACTTTTAGTGTCTGGTAATAGTGATGTCCGGTTCATGAACGAATCGTTCATTTGAACCGGATCTTTTCACTGAACTGCATGAATCAGTACATCAGACTGAACTGATTCGTTTGAAACAGTTCAGTTCCTGAGTCATCAGCAGCACTGGTAATACGATCCTAGAGTGAGTTCTGCTCTGCTAACTCCTCCTTTAATGAATCACACAGCAGAATCTCACTCTAGGATCATATTACCAGTGTTGTTGAATCAGTGTACTGTTAGCTAACTCGTTTGCAATGAATCAGTCTGTTAACAGTTCACTGATTCAAAAGAAGTGAACTGTTTGCAAAGACTCAGTGTACTGTTAACAGACAGATTCATTGCATACGAGTTAGCTAACAGTACACTGATTCAAATATCAGGTCACACTCACAGCAGTTCTCAACAGACCACTGCATTTACATTAACCCATTCAGCATCCCATGTTTGTGTATATATATATATTTGTGTATATGTGTGTGTATATATATATATATATATATATATATATATATATATATATTTTGTTGTTCTTCCTCTATATCTAAGCTAACTTTTACTTAGCAACAGCTACAAATATATATATATATATATACACACACAAACATGGGATGCTGAATGGGTTAATGTAATTGCAGGGGTCTGTTGAGAACCCGCTGTGAGTGTGACCTGTTATTTGAATCAGTGTACTGTTATCTAAATGATTCATTAGAGTTACAGTACACTGAGTCATTTACATACAGCACTGCAGGAAATGAATCTGCGGCTCTACAGTTCACCTACTGAACATGAGGTAGAGCCTCTACCTCATGTTCAGTAGGTGAACTGGTGAATTGGTTCATGAACCGGTTCAGTTAATCGAACCGTCCGAAATGAACCGATTCACCCAGAAGAACCGAACTGCACATCACTATCTGGTAATGACTTAATTTGCATAATTGCTGATATGATACAAGCCCCAGTGGTTCTGAACAAAAAAGAGAAACAAACAGCTCACACACTACTCTTAAGCGTAGATTATTTAATGATTAAAATAAAGCGCAATAAAATAACACTCACAATGTAAAAACAATAAAATGTATATCCATAGTTCACAAGAACCTATCCATCAAACACTTCGGTGCTAGTCCCCTCACTGATTCTTTGCTAGTCCCAGTCCGCTGAGTTCAAAGCCCAATCCACTTGTTCCCTGATATACCTCTGAGTTCTCTGTGGATGGCCGAGTCCGTTCTGTGGCGGTGCTTATGTCACCAGTGGCTCGGAGCAGCTGTAGTATTTAAAATGAGAATAGCTATGCTTCACATGCATGTGCAGAGAAAAATGCTAACACATAACTTACTAGAAGCTTTTTTTTTGGCAATATATGTATATTGTAAATATGTTTCTATTCAAAAATGCAATTTATGTATGTGCATTTATATTTTGACTGAAATGTCCCTTTAAGCCCCTTTGTTTTCTTAAAGGGAACGTGAACACTTTTTTTCCAATTGATCAAAATCAGGGCTGGTCAGTCACCCAGGTCAAATCAGTCTGGGGTGATTTTAATCTGCCAACTCTGAGGTTGCGTAGAGGATTTAAGAAGGAAGTGGTACAGTTTAAATCTGCTTGGTGTTTGGTTTGTTGTGTTGGCCTCAGCATTCTTAAAGGGCCATGATACCCAAATGCTGAAACACTTGAAAGTAATGCAGCATAGCTGTAAAAAGCTGACCAGAAAATATCACCTGAACATCTCTATGTAAAAAAAATATATATATTTTACCTCAAAATGTATTCACTTCCCATTGTAAAGGACTTTAAGCAGCAAATCGGTATGCCTGTCCCGGGACAACCAAGGGAGTGAGCTTCGTGCACACTCGTGTTATTTCCCTTTTCAGTTTAAGGAAGTTTACTATGAAATATCATGAGATCACAGTAAAAGAGTTAATGACCTCAGCACTGTTGATGCTAATTGGCTGCTGTTCTTTTTTTTTTTTTTTTTTTTTTTTTTACCTGCTGCTGAAGTATACCTTTTTTTACACAGCACTTACTCTGCTGAGCTGAGGAAATTGTGAGGTAAAATATCTCCCTTTTTTACATAGAGATGCTCAGGTGATATTTTCCTGTCAGCTTTTTACAGTTATACTGCATCAGTTTCAAGTGATTTAGCATATGAGATTTATGTCCCTTTAAGTATTTAAGTCTTTAAAAGTCACATGAAGAAAAGAAAAAAAAACCCTTGTGCACCTGTCAGAGCTATCATATTTATATGTATTTTTATTGCATTTTTTGTGCAAAGGAACACAATTTTTTATGAAGATCGTTTTGAATGGTGCTCACAGTACAGAAAGTAATGTATTCAAATATTATAGTCCCTGTGCCAGAACTTTTCTCCACTTTCTGCGATAAGATTTTTGTAATGAAACATTTTCTGCAGGTTATTTTTAAATAAAAATCAATTTAAATTAGGCAGTTACACTATAGCACCAGTTCAATATTGCAATGTGTTGATTAACTAAATAATAAAGCAATTTTTAAAGTTTTATAATATAGTGCAACAGTTGACAATTGCATTGCAAATTAGCTAAAAGAAAAAAAGAAATTGTTGTTTTAAAAATGTCCCTGAGAGCCAGTCAACAATAAATGCACTGCTTCCTTGCAGTGCTGCTCCATATCTCACCTCTCTTCAAACAGCACTTTGTTAGGGAAAACTTACTGAGTGCAGCCAGAGCACATTGCTGTTTGAAGAGTTATAGTCTGATGCAGAGCAGCACTGCAAAGAGCCAACAGTTCATTCATGTGTACCTTTCTTTCTGCAGACATGCTGCATTTTCTGCGATGATATCTCAGATCCTAGCATGTTCTGCCTTGGGGATTATAGTGCAAAAATTAAATGCTCTAATTTTGTTGGAGGGCCCCAAGGCAGAACATGCTGTGATCTGAGATGTCATCGGCGAAAATTCAGAATATCTGCAGAAAGAATGGAACACATGCAAGAACTGTTGGCTCTTTCACTTTGCAGCACTGCTATGCATCAGGCTGTTTATTTCAAACAGCATTGTGCTCTGGCTGCACTGAGTACGTTTTCCTTAAAGTGCTGTTTGAAGAGAACAGTCAAAAATGGAGCAGCAGTGCATTTATTGTTGACTGGATTTTTTCAGGAATTTTTTTTCACGAGACCTTTTTTTAAAAAAAAGACTTTTTTGCAGCTAATTTGCAATGCAATTTTCAACTGCTGCAATATAATGCTTTATTCTCCAGTTAAACACATTGCAATATTGAACGAAAATTTTTCACTAAAAAGATCTCATCTCAGAAAGTGGAGAAAAGTTCTGCCTCTCGGAGGGTTGTTTAACTGCAGCTGCCAACGGTCACACCAGCTGTTTCCTGCTTAAGACCAGCAGTTGTCTTTGGCTCCTGAATGGGACTTTCCGGTGGTTAAACACACAGACTTGCAGGTTCAGTAGCGCTAAATTACATCCTCTAACAAATTAGAATATATTGCATATTTTGCACTACAATAAAGCATCTCTCTCTGTTTGGGGCATGTTGCAAGGGTTTGCAAAACAATGCACTTTTTTTTTTTTTTTTTTTTTTTTGCTTTTGCAAGCACCGTTTTAATATATAAAATGTTATCTACATAAAAACTATAGTATGTTAATCTAATCTCCTTTTATTGTTGTCAGTCCAGGCATGCTGTAAATGGGTTTTTGTATTGCTTAAAGGGACAGTATACTATAAAATTGTTTTTCCCTTAATGTGTTTCCAATTACTTTTTTTTACCAGCTGCAGAGTATAAAATGTATGAGATTTGCTTTTTTTAAAGGGATACTGAACCCAACTTTTTTCTTTTGTAATTCAGAAAGAGCATGCAATTTTAAGCAACTTTCTAATTTACTCCTATTATCAATTTTTCTTCGTTCTCTTGCTATCATTATTTGAAAAAGAAGGCATCTAAGCTTTTTTTTTGTTTCAGTACTCTGGACAGCACTTTTTTATTGGTGGATAAATTTATCCACCAATCAGCAAGGACAACCCAGGTTGTTCACCAAAAATGGGCCGGCATCTAAACTTACATTCTTGCATTTCAAATAAAGATACCAAGAGAATTAAAAAAATTTGATAATAGGAGTAAATTAGAAAGTTGCTTAAAATTTCATGCTCAATCTGAATCACAAAAGAATTTTTTTGTGTACAGTGTCCCTTTAAAGCTTATTTGTGTATAAGAATTAGCGTTTTGTGTTTTGAAGCCACAACCTAATAAAATGGGTTGAGCTTGTAGGTATAATCAGATCTCATTACTTTATCACATAGTGTATACATACCTGCTTCTTTATCTTATATCTGTCCATAAACCAATCACCAATACTTGGAGAGAACAATGGAAAATTAACATATTACCTTATCTCTTCTATACCCCACTGGGAGAGTAATTTCTTCTGCTGGCTGTGTTAACAAAGCTTGGTCTTGAGGCCAAAAACTTTCAGGATGGGTGGGGATACCACAGGCTACATAATCTATTTCAAATGGCAATATAAGGCTAATGGAAATACTTGTAAACAATTTAATATACTCCAGCAGGTAAAGTGGATCATTGGAAACAAATTAAAGGGGAGACATATTTTGAGTAAACAGTCCCTTTAAATGGAGAGGAAACACCACTATTTTCTTCATGCTTTGAATAGAACATATAATTTCAAACAACATACCAATTTACTTCTATTATCAAATTTGCTTCAATCTATTGTTATCCTTTTCTGAAGGAACAGCATTACACTACTGGCAGCTACATGAACACATCTGGTTAGTCAATCACAAGATACAAATGTGTGCAGGCACCAATAAGCAGCTAGCTCCCACTAGTGTAGGATATGTGCATACTCTTTTTCAAGAAGGGATGCCAAGAGAACGAAGCACATTTGAAAATAAAAGTAAAATTTTAAGTGTCTTAAAATTACATGCTCTGTGCAAGTTTAATTTTAACTTTCATATCTCTTTAATGTGTTTGTAATGACTTGTTTTACCAGCTGCAGAGTATAGAATGTATGGGAAATGCTCCTTTAGGTATATTTTTGTATATGGAATAGCTATTTCTGATCATTTGACCCAATGAGATGGGCTGAGCTTTTAGGGAAAATAGACCTAATTATCTTATCTAATTATTTACACTAAGTTTTCCTTCTCTTATTTCTGACAGTTTATTCAAACACCAGTACATAGAGAGAACCATGACAAATTAACATTATTATTTTAAAGGGATATGAAACCTAAAATGTTATCGTTTGTGATACAGACAGAGCACACAATTTCAAACAAATTTCCAGTTTACTTCTATTAGCACATTTTGCTTTGTTCCCATGGTATTCTTTGTTGAAGAGATACATAGGTAGGTGTTTGTAGCAGTGCATGCCAGGAAATAGTGCTTCCATTTAGTTCTTTTATAAATGAATAACATTCTTGCTAAAACTGCTGCCATATAGTGCTCTAGACGTGCATGCTCCTGAGCTTACGTCCCTGCTTTCAACAAAAGATACCAAAGGAACAAAGGCAAGTAATAGATAATAGAAGTTTATAGTTTTTTTTTGTGTGTGTGTCTTGTCTACTGAGGTGTAAAAAATATCTAATTCATAGTTAAAGGGACATTAAACCCAACATATTTTTTATTATTCCTTCTCATGATATTCTTTGTTGAAGGGATACCTAGGTAGGTAGCGTGCACATGCCTGAAGCACTACATGACAGGAGACAGTGCAGCCGTCTAGTGCTCCTGCAAATGTATAACATTGTTGCAAAACTGCTGCCATATAGTGCTGCAGGCATGTGCACACTGCTGAACTTACATCCTTGCCATTTAACAGAAGTAAATTGTAAAGTTGTTTATGCGTGCGCCATCTGAATCATGAAAGGGAAAAAAAATGGGTCTTATGTCCCTTTAAGACAAAGATGGTCAAGATTATATTGGTACATAGCACAACTGGGCTAAAAGAGGCTGCTTCTAGGTGGTAACTCGCCATAGAACAAGCTACTGAGCTGTTGTTCGTTCCTGGTAGAGCGCTTCTCTCTTCCTATGCAAATTTTTATCACCCTGAGGAGGTCTCCCTAAGAGTGATTGGGGGGGGGGGGCCAGACGTGGACTCCTTGCTCAGTGTGCTTACGGGAATGTGGCTGCACCTCACTGACGAGGCCCATAGAACGGCGAAAAGATAGTCTGGGGTTGTCATGTTCGTCGTTCAGAGGAGAATTTCGTGACTGGACTGACCTTGGCAGCATCAGACTGATGTACTTCAGGAAAGTTTTCCTCTGTGAAAAGCACAACTGGGCTAAAAGAGGCTGCTCATGGGTGGTAACTCGTCATAGAACAAGCTGATGAGCTGTTGTTCGTTCCTAGTAGCGCGCTTCCCTCTTCATATGCAGTATATTGCTACATAGTCTGATCCTAAAATAATTGCCATATTGTTATACAAAGCAGCATCCATGTTTGATTTCTCCTTTTTTTGTTTCTTGCTGTCAGATTTTGCAAAAAAGTAAATTAGAATACTGTTAAAAATTGCATGATCTATCTGAATCATGAAATAAAAACGTTGGGTTTCATGTTCCTTTTAAATAGAAAAAAAATGAAGGAATAAACCTACTTCTGCCACTGGCAGCAGCATTACATCATCCGAATAACTGTCTGCAGTGTGCTGTATGACCCATGCCGGAAATAATGCTGCAGCAAGTTGTCTGAGAGTGTTGCTGTACAACTATGGTGGCCCAGATCTTGCTGATATAGAGGGTGCAGTGTAGCAAAAATGTACTGTTCTGTCAACATAGGGCAGTTTAATATTTGACTATCATTGTTAGTAAAAAGGACAGTGGGGAACAACTAGCTGACATTACATCATGTTTGCATGTAGCTGGAACCTTATGATGATGATAAAATATATTTGTTCCATTACTGCAGTTGTGTTATTTTCAAGTATCTTTAATAGCCTTAATTTAAATAAACTAAAGGTAATTAGAGCTTTCCTTTTTATAAGTACGATTTAATATCTGATAACAATAGTATACTAAAAGTAAGGGTGTGCATTCAGATGATGCCAAATCAAATCCAGACCTTAGTGTGTACTTTTACAAGAATAAATGTGGCTTTGAAAAGAGCCGAATAGCACGAGCAGCCACCTTCTTCTGCATTCATATGCTACTGAAGCATCTGAATGCACAACTCTAAGTGAAACTGAAAATTATGCATACGACATAGATTCCCTTATGGTGAGCTGTTTGGGGCATGTTTTTATTTTTTTTGCAAGGATTAAAGGCAAACATACATTTTGTGCATTTGTTTAGAATTCTTGTTTTGTTTGTTTTTAACTGGGAAGTCATGGGCAATAAAGACTAGCAAAAGCTTTACCAGCTAAAACATTAGTTTGAATGTCAGCACACTCTGAAGGATTATTTTGTATCTTGTACAAGAGCTGCTGATAAATTGTTCTTTAGTCTGGTCTGCCTGAGCACAACATCCCATAGGCTTCTGATTTATTCTACTGACTTTAACCCTTTAATGACTGGGTTAATTTGTCTACATCGGAACAACACTCTCTGTTTGCGAGATTTCAACATTCTCTGATCGCAAGATTTCAATGATGGGATCAGGTAAGGGGGCGTCCCTATGATGCTAGGCACGCCCTCCAAGCCGCAATCCCATTCACAAAGCCTTGTTGGCTTCAATACAGCCAAACAGCTAAGATGTTCCATGCTGTCTTAATGACGCAAAGGGACAGTCAACACCAGAATTTTTGTTGTTTAAGAAGAAAGATAATCCCTTTATTATCCATTCCCCAGTTTTGCATAACCAACACAGTTATAATAATACAGGCTTTACCTCTGTAATTATCTTGTATCTAAGCTTCTGCTGACTGCCCCCTTATTTCAGTTCTTTTGACAGACATGCAGTTTAGCCAATCAGTGCTCACTCCTAGGTCACTTTACTGCATGAGCTCAATGTTATCTATATGAAACATGTGAACTAATGCCCTCTAGTGGTCAAAATGTATTCAGATTAGAGGCAGTCTTCAAGGTCTAAGAAATTAGCATATGAACCTCCTAGTTTTAGCTTTCAACTAAGAATACCAAGATAACAAAGCAAAATTGGTGATAAAAGTAAATTGGGAAGTTGTTTAAAATTGCATGCCCTATTTAAAACATGAAAGTTTCTTTTGGACTTGACTGTCCCTTTAAGATGGCATGGAACGTCCTAACGTCGGGAAGAGGAAACAACGATTAGTGGATTGCAGATGAGTAATCTGTCAATCAATTGAAGAACATGGTGGGCAGAGGAACGGCGCTTATCTTTCTTGCATTACAAGGTACAAATCTCAGAAGATAAGTATATACTACACATTTGGTGAATGAAAGTCTCATTCATTTTTTTAATTCTATCCTATGACTTGAGCGACTATGCTCATGTTTACATTCATTTTATGCATCATGGGAAACCTAGTTCTAAAATAACTGGAGAGCCAAGGTTGCTGACCCCTGCCCTATTTGAATCAGTAAAGTTTTCACTAGACTACCCCTTTAACTTGAGCCTACAAGCTGCAAATATGGGAATGGACTCTGTTAGACAATTGTTGGTTAACCCCTTAACGACCAAGGACGTGCAGGGTACATCCTACAAAAACTGCTAGTTAATGACCAAGGACGTACCCTGCACATCCTTTTTCAAGCGCTGGAAGCGATCGTGATCACTTCCAGATGCTTATAGGGTATTGCAGTGATGCCTCAATATTAAGGCATCCTGCAATACCCTTTTTGTTTCCCCCCCCCCCGATGCATAGAGTCACTCTGTTGGTGGGCGGGAGCCATAGCAGGGAGGCGGCCAATCGCTGGAGCAGTTCCAGCAGCTGTTCTGGGCGCGCGCGACAGCTACACGCAATGTGTGAGGGCGGGTGAGAAACCTAAAATTGTGAAAAAGTGAACAATTTTTTTTTAATTTTTTTTTTTATTTGATTGCATTTGGCGGTGAAATGGTGGCATGAAATATACCAAAATGGGCCTAGATCAATACTTTGGGTTGTTTACTGAAAAAAATGTATATATACATGTGAAGGGTTATTCAGGGATTCCTGACAGATATCAGTGTTACAATGTAACGATCGCTAATTTTGAAAAAAAAAACTGGTTTGGAAATAGCAAAGTGCTACTTGTACTTATTGCCCTATAACTTGCAAAGAACATGTAAACATTGGGTATTTCTAAACACAGGACAAAATTTAGAAACTATTTAGCATGGGTGTTTTTTGGTGGTTGTAGATGTGTAACAGATTTTGGGGGTCAAAGTTAATTACAGCTAAACACAAACACCGCAGAAATTTAAAAATAGCCCTGGTCTCAAGTGAATGTAAACTTTGATGATAAAGTGCCCATTTTTTAAAAAAATTTGATTAAAAACAGGGACACTTTAATTCATTAAAATTTACATTTCACTCGTGTTGTGAAAATACTTGCCTTTTAATCTTGACAGCCGCTGCATCGCATCCTCCGCCCGTCGCAAAACCTCTTCTAGGGTCTAAAATAAGGAATCCGGCTTCCTCCAATCACGGCGTTGAATCAGACACTGTCATTTATGACGTAGGAAGAGGCTTGCGACGACCGGGGGGAAGCTGGAGCGGCTGTCAGGATTAAAAGGTGTAAGTATTTTCACACTAGTGAAATGTAAATTTTGATGAATTAAAGTGCCCCTGTTTTTAATCAAATTTTTTTAAAAATGGGCACTTTATCCTCACAATTTATATTCACTTTAACGGTAAGAAAATTGAAAAATGGTCTGGTTACTAAGGGGTTAAAAAAGGTACATAAGTCAAAACTGAAATATGCAGGTGGTATTTCAATTTTAAATAGAACCACTTTTGTAGTATTTGTCTATCAGCAAAAAAAATCTTATCCTAAATGTATTACTGTGTTATTGGCATTCACAAGCATCACGATTTAAATGTCACACTTGCACAGATAGTCAGCAGTGGCTGGTATAATACAAACTTTATCAATACCACCCCCAGCTCTATGAGCAGGCACAGTGTTTGAATGAGGATGGCATGCACAGCATATTAGCAACAAGTAGAAGCGCTCAAACAGGAACAAATGATGGCTCAATAGTTGTCTGGCAAATTGCCACCCAGGAATTGCCTCTCTTTGGCAACTTTCCTGAAGTATATCAGTCTGATCCCGCCTATATAGGTCAGTTCAGCTCCAAAATATCAGACAATCCTTCTCTGAACAAAGAACATGGCAAGCCCAATAGTTTTGGCCTTTTTTTGTTTTTTTTGTGCCTCGTCAGTGCGGTGCAGCCATATCCCCCTAGGCACACTGGGCAGGGAGTCCACGTCTGGTTATGACATTTAGCGAGACTCCCAAGAGTCATATTTTACATATTAACAAGAGGTAGAAGCATATTCCAAAGGAAACCGTAAGAATGTTTTCAAATACATTAATATTTTGGTTTTATCCAAAACTGAAATGCCACTCACATTTCAGTTTTGGAAGTTGTTCCTTTAAATGTACACCACTATTATTACCAGGCGGCTAGATTGGCCTAGTCATTACATTGGTTTAAAGGTAAACAAGAGGCGCAATAGGTAAATATTGAGGCAGACGTATTAGAAAGTAATCATATCCTAATTCTACTATGGGCTCCTAAGAGCTTCAGACACCCCTTACAAAGCAAATTTCTGGCAATCTCCCACACCCTATATCTGTGGAAGACGCTAAATGCAAGGCACACGCTTATTCAGACCAAGTCCAGAACAACACCCCTAGTATTACCACAGTCCTCTATCAGTCTGATAGTCCGACAGAAATGTGCTAACAAGGGCCTTTATAGAATAGCCGATGTGATAATAGACAATAATCTAATATCCTACACACAATATAGAGATCTTGACCCTACTGATCGCAATATATGGTTTCATTACCTGCAATTGAAATCAAGAGTACAAGAAATCTCAAGTAACTTTTTAAATTCTTTACAAATAACACATTTCGGTTACTTAAAAGCAAATATTCTTTGAATAAGTCTTTGCTTATGATGAGATGGGAAAAAGATTTGGACACCACCTGGCCCCTTAAAACCTGGGTTGATAATCTGACCAGTGGTCTTTCATTTTCACAGAACGCGTCTCTCAAGGAGAATTATATAAAGGTGGCATTTAGGTGGTACCTCCACCCGACTAGGTTTGTAGAAGGGGAAAACCAACTCCAACATTTATGCTATAGAGATTGTGGGGAAAGGGGTTAGTTTATACACATGTGGTGGCACTGTATCAAAGTTAGAGAAGTGTTGGCCCAAACATCTTCTGCTCTCTTGAGCTCAATTTTTCAAACACAAATAGTCCTCACGCCTGAACAAGCCTTATTACATTTTAAGATACCACAGCTCTCAAAAAGATGCCATAAATTAGCTATGATCATCTGTACAGTCGTGAGAATAAGTCTGGCCCAACACTGGGAAAAATACACCACCAGATTTCTCTAATATTTATAATAAAATAAAGCACCACTATAATATGGCCAGCATGGTAGCTGAGACTTTGAACACAAGAGATAGCTTTCTCGTACAATGGGAACCCTTCATAATGTTCCACGAAAATAGGAATAGACGGAGAGTTTAGGTTATGCTTTCTACTAAGCTTTACCCTTGAGGGAAATATGGTGGAGAGCCGGGACCAAGGAGACTCATGGGAGGGTTTGAAACGAAATGACTATATTTTGTATATTGTGAAATCTTTATTTTTTTTTAAATGAGAATAACATAATTTATGTAAGAACTTACCTGATAAATTCATTTCTTTCATATTGGCAAGAGTCCATGAGCTAGTGACATATGGGATATACAATCTTACCAGGAGGGGCAAAGTTTCCCAAAGCTCAAAATGCCTATAAATACATCCCTCACCACACCCACAATTCAGTCTAACGAATAGCCAAGCAGTGGGGTGATAAAGAAAGGAGTAGAAAGCATCAACAAAGGAAATTTGGAAATAATTGTGCTTTTGACTTTTGCTTATATGAAAGAAATGAATTTATCAGGTAAGTTCTTACATAAATTATGTTTTCTTTCATGTAATTGGCAAGAGTCCATGAGCTAGTGACATGGGATATCAATACCCAAGATGTGGAGTCTTCCACTCAAAGAGTCACTAGAGAGGGATGGAATAAAATAAAAACAGCCATATACCGCTGAAAAAATTAGTCCACAACCCAAAAAAATAAGTTTATTTTCATTTGAAAGAAAAAACTTAAATCAAAAGCAGAAGAATCAAACTGAGACAGCTGCCTGAAGAACTTTTCTACTAAAAACTACTTCCGAAGAAGCAAATACATCAAAACGGTAGAATTTAGTAAATGTATGCAAAGAGGATCAAGTCGCTGCTTTGCAAATCTGATCAACTAAAGCTTCATTCTTAAAAGCCCACGAAGTGGAGACTGATCTAGTAGAATGAGCTGTAATTCTCTGAGGCGGGGCTTGACCCGACTCCAAATAAGCTTGAAGAATCAAAAGCTTTAACCAAGAGGCCAAGGAAATGGCAGAGGCCTTCTGATTCCTAGGACCAGAAAATATAACAAATAGACTAGAAGTCTTCCTGAAATCTTTAGTAGCTTCAAAATAATATTTCAAAGCTCTCACCACAATTTCTCTACTAATGTTGTTAGAATTCACAACCTTAGGTAAAAATTCAAATGAAGTCCGCAAAACCGCCTTATCCTGATGAAAAATCAAAAAAGGAGATTCACAAGAAAGAGCAGATAGCTCAGAAACTCTTCTAGCAGATAAGAGGGCCAAAAGGAACAACACTTTCCAAGAAAGTAGTTTAATGTCCAAAGAATGCATAAGCTCAAATGGAGGAGCCTGTAAAGCCTTCAGAACCAAATTAAAGGGCCACTGTAAGTAAATATTTTCTATGCCTGTTACTAACTAACTAACTACCCCAAATACGCTTTTTATCAATAGCATTTCATTAACATATCTCTATCGTATATCAGAAATCTTGTCTGCAAATTTAATTGTTTTCCAAACCCACTCCGTGGGTATCCTTTGCTCTGTACCAATCCGCTTACAATACCTAGGTTTCAAAATGGCGCTTTAAACACAAAGTTATTGGTTTAAGTATTTTGAACAGGCAGTGCTGAAAATAGTGGGCAGGATAACATGACATCATCGGCGAATAAAAGATATAACTTTCAGAACATTATGAAACTTCGTTTTGGAGAAAATATAGGTCAGTAGGTTTTAATTAATGTTTATTAACTTTAATATGTTGGTTGTTTAGCTTAAAAATTATAACAGAAAGTAATCCTTTAAGACTCCAAGGAGGAGAAATTGATTTAATGACAGGCTTAATACGAACTAAAGCCTGTACTGTGAAATAAAACAGAGCGGAGATTTGTCCTTTCAAGGAACTTGCAGACAAACCCTTATCCAAACCATCCTGAAGAAACTGTAAAATTCTAGGAATTCTAAAAGAATGCCAAGAAAATTTTATGAGAAGAACACCATGAAATGTAAGTCTTCCAAACTCTAATAAATCTTTCTAGAGACAGATTTACGAGCTTGTAACATAGTATTAATCACTGAGTCAGAGAAACCTCTATGACTTAGTACTAAGCGTTCAATTTCCATACCTCCAAATTTAATGATTTGAGATCCTGATGGGAAAAACGGACCTTGAGATAGTAGGTCTGGCCGTAACGGAAGTGGCCAAGGCGGGCAACTGGACATCCGAACCAGATCCGCATACCAAAACCTGTGTGGCCATGCTGGCGCTACCAGCAACACAAATGATTGTTCCATGATGATTTTGGAAATCACTCTCTTGGAAGGAGAACTAGAGGCGGGAACATGTAAGCAGGATGATAACACCAAGGAAGTGTCAGCGCATCCACTGCTTCCGCCTGAACATCCCTGGACAGATATCTGGGAAGTTTCTTGTTTAGATGAGAGGCCATGCGATCTATCTCTGGAAGACCCCACATCTGAACAATCTGAGAAAACACATCTGGATGGAGAGACCACTCCCCTGGATGTAAAGTCTGGCGGCTGAGATAAGCCGCTTCCCAATTGTCTACACCTGGGATATGCACCGCAGAGATTAGACAGGAGCTGGATTCTGCCCAAACAAGTATTCGAAAATACTTCTTTCATAGCTTGGAGACTGTGAGTCCCACCCTGATGATTGACATATGCCACTGTTGTGATATTGTCTTTCTGAAAACAAATGAACGGTTCTCTCTTTAACAGAGGCCAAAACGAAAGAGCTCTGAGAATTGCACGGAGTTCTAAAATATTTATTGGTAATCTCGCCTCTTGAGATTTCCAAACCCCTTGTGCTGTCAGAGATCCCCAAACAGCTCCCCAACCTGAAAGACTCGCATCTGTTGTGATCATAGTCCAGGTTGACCGAGCAAAAGAAGCCCCTTGAACTAAACGATGGGGATCTATCCACCATGTCAGAGAGTGTTGTACATTGGGATTTAAGGATATTAATTGTGATATCTTTGTATAATCCCTGCACCATTGATTCAGCATACAAAGCTGAAGAGGTCTCATGTGAAAACGAGCAATGGGGATCACGTCCGATGCTGCAGTCATGAGACCTAAAACTTCCATGCCATCAGGCTGCAACCAATTTTAAACGTCTCTTGTCTGTTAGATTCAGTGTCCATGACTCTGTCTCTATCTGGAAGCCTAAAAAGGTGACCCTTGTCTGAGGAATCAAGAAACGTTTTGGTAAATTGATCCTCCAACCGTGTTTCCGAAGAAACAACACTAGTTGATTCATGTGAGATTCTGCAGAACGTAAAGACTGAGCTAGTACCAAGATATCGTCCAAATAAGGGAACACCGCAATACCCTGTTCTCTAATTACAGAGAGTAGGGCACCCAGAACCTTTGAAAAGATTCTTGGAGCTGTTGCTAGGCCAAATGGAAGAGCAACAAATTGGTAATGCTTGTCTAGAAAAGAGAATCTCAGAAACTGAAAATGTTCTGGATGAATCGGAATATGAAGGTATGCATCCTGCAAGTCTATTGTGGACATATAATGTCCTTGCTGAACAAAAGGCAGAATAGTCCTTATAGTCACCATCTTGAAAGTTGGTACTCTTACATAACGATTCAAAATTTTCAGATTCAGAACTGGTCTGAATAAATTTTCCTTCTTTGGGACAATCAATAGATTTGATTAAAACCCCAAACCTTGTTCCAGAAGAGGAACTGGCATGATTACCCCTGAAGACTCCAGGTCTGAAACACACTTCAGGAAAGCATGAGCTTTTACTGGATTTACTGGGATACGTGAGAGAAAAAATCTACTCACCGGAGGTCTTACTCTGAATCCTATTCAATACCCTTGAGAGACAATGCCCTGAATCCATTGATTTTGAACAGATTTTATCCAAATATCCTTGAAAAACCTTAATCTGCCCCCTACCAGCTGAGCTGGAATGAGGGCCGCACCTTCATGCGGACTTAGGGGCTGACTTTGGTTTCCTAAAAGGCTTGGATTTATTCCAAATTGAGGAAGGCTTCCAATTGGAGGCAGATTCCTTGGGGGAAGGATTGAGTTTTTGTTCCTTATTCTGACGAAAGGAACGAAAACGGTTAGAAGCCTTAGATTTACCCTTAGGTTTTTTTATCCTGAGGCAGAAAAACTCCCTTTCCCCCAGTAACGGTTGAAATAATAGAATCCAACTGGGAACCAAATAAATTATTACCTTGGAAAGAAAGAGATAGTGATTTAGATGTCATATTAGCATTCCAAGATTTAAGCCACAAAGCTCTTCTAGCTAAAATAGCTAAAGATATGGATCTAACATCAATTTTGATAATATCAAAAATAGCATCACAAATAAAATGATTAGCATATTGCAGTAAGCGAATAATGCTAGATAAGTCAGAATCCAATTCCTGTTGCGCTAAATTCTCCAACCAGAAAGTTGATGCACCCGCAACATCAGCCAAAGAAATTGCAGGTCTGAGAAGATGACCTGAATATAAATAGGCCTTCCTTAGATAAGATTCAAGCTTCCTATCTAAAGGATCCTTAAAGGAAGTACTATCTTCCATAGGAATAGTGGTACGTTTAGCAAGAGTAGAAATAGCCCCATCAATTTTGGGGATATTTTCCCAAAACACTATAGATTTTGCTGGTAAAGGATACAATTTTTTTTAATCCTTGAAGAAGGAATAAAATAAGTACCTGGCTTATTCCATTCCTTAGAAATCATATCAGAAATAGCCTCCGGAATAGGAAAAACCCCTGGAGAAACCACAGGAGGTTTAAAAACAGCATTTAAACGTTTATTAGACTGAACGTCAAGAGGACTGGTTACCTCAATATCCAAAGTAATTAACACTTCTTTTAATAAAGAACGCATATACTCTATTTGAAATAAATAAGTAGATTTGTCTGTATCAGATAGATCCTCATCAGAACAGGATAAATTATTATGTTGTTGGTGCCAAAAATAACCGGAAATGACACACTCGCGTCACTAATGACGCCAAGACCTTTCACACGGTTGCGTCAAGTATGACGCCGGAAATGACTAACTTGCGTCATAGACGTACTTTTTTGCGCCAAAAAAAATTTCGCACCAAGAATGACGCAATAAAGTTTAGCATTTCTCGCACCCGCGGACCTAATACCGCCCGCAATTTGTAAGAAGTAGTCAATTGAAAAAAAGACTAAACCCCAGGTAAGAAATAAATTTCATTTTAAAAGATGTTTATATTCCCCAAATATGAAACTGACAGTCTGCAGAAGGAAATACATGAACCTGACTCATGGCAAATATAAGTACAATACATATATTTAGAACTTTATATAAATGCATAAAGTGCCAAACCATAGCTGAGGTGTCTTAAGAAATAAAAAACATACTTACCAAAAGACACCCATCCACATATAGCAGATAGCCGTACCAGTACAGTTATCAGTAGAGATAATGGTAAATTGAGAGTATATCGTCGATCTGAAAAGGGAGGTAGGAGATGAATCTCTACGACCGATAACAGAGAACCTATGAAAAAGACCCCCGTTAGGGAAATCATTGTATTCAAATAAGTGATACTCCCTTCACGTCCCTCTGACATTCGCTGTACTCTGAGAGGAATCGGGCTTCAACAATGCTGAGAAGCGCATATCAACGTAGAAATCTTAGCACAAACTTACTTCACCACCTCCATAGGAGGCAAAGTTTGTAAAACCGAATTGTGGGTGTGGTGAGGGGTGTATTTATAGGCATTTTGAGGTTTGGGAAACTTTGCCCCCTCCTGGTAGGATTGTATATCCCATACGTCACTAGCTCATGGACTCTTGCCAATTACATGAAAGAAAATACATCTCGATGTGATCCAGATTGTAAATGCGGGCTAATGCAGGAAGAAATATAGAAGCAATAGTGAAGTTCTTTATAAGAGGTGAGACACTTCTTGCCTAATTGAATGTAATGATATGTGACGTTTGATGCAATCTACTTTAACAATTTGTTATTTGACTTATACTGGTTAAATGTATGTTGTTAACTGACTCATTGGAAAACGCTCTAATAAAAATAATTTCAACATAAATGCACACCACTATGTAATTCCAGTTAATATATTATCATAAGAATACAGTTTATGGCAGTTTGCCATCCTTGTGCATATATTAGTGCATATGCATCAGACATAAACTAATGATAATTGTTCTTTTTTTTTTTTTTTCTCCTCAGCACAGGGCAAATATATCCCTTCTTTTAGGCTGGAAGCTCCCTCTAAATCTGTTTAAATGAGAATGTCCCTGGCACAGAGAGTTTTGCTCACCTGGCTTTTTACTTTACTCTTTTTGATCATGTTGGTGTTGAAGCTGGATGAGAAGGCCCCCTGGAGCTGGTTTATCATCTTTATTCCAGTCTGGATATTTGACACCATACTTATTGTCATGCTGATTGTAAAGATGGCTGGAAAGTGTAGATCTGGATACGATCCTAGGAATAATGCGCAAAACATGAAGAAAAAGTCGTGGTATCTTACAGCTATGCTACTGAAATTGGCATTCTGCCTAGCTCTGTGTGCCAAGCTGGAAAAGTTTGCAAATATGAATTTATATTTTGTGTTTATTCCATTATGGATTTTGCTTATTGGAGGACTAATTGAACTTGGATACAATGTGTTCTATGTGAGAAGAGACTAGCTCCGGTCTTGCACGCTCTGTGTATTATCCTCACAGAAAATCCAACTATATAGTTCATGTACACAGATACCAGGTCACCTGGCACTTTACGTTTTACATATTTAACTTTTTTTTTTTTTTTTTTTTTTTTTTGGCTTTTGTAAAATATGTAAATAAATATTATTTAAATGAGTTCCATGGTATGACTTTTACAGTTTAGTGCTGTCAAATAACCTATACATACATTTATTTCCCAGAGATATAAATGTTTAGTTTTACACACATAGAGAAAATGAAGGATCCAGCAAGAGGATTTTAAGGAGAAAATGTAGTGTGTTTTTTTTTAAACAAATGTATACTATAACCTAATAAACATACCTCCTCTCTGGCCCTTACATGTTTTCTGCTTGATTCCATTGTAAAGAGAATTTGCTCTAACCCAGCTGTATGGCTTAAATGAAAAGTAAGCACTTTGAGATTTTTATATAAAATGTTAAGTTTTGTATAATGAAACAACTTTGCAATATACTTTCATTATTTATTTTGCCTCTTTTCATGTCATTTAGCTCTGAAAATTGAGCAATTTCTAATTCCCAGAACTTGAAATATACCCTGCTGACTTCTCAAGGCTAAATCTGCTACATATCTGTCCCTAATTGGATTTATCAGATAACTGTAAAACAGTGCATTTTATACTAACTTTATGATTAGGGCTAGCCTTGTTGTCTGCCTTATTTGGAGGAGTCAATCTGGGCTTTAGTCTGCAAATAGTGGGTGGTGTTTGGCTATTGATAAATAATTGCAGTAAATGGGATGTTAAAGGGACTCTGAACCCAGAATTTTTCATTCGTGATTCAGATAGAGCAGTGATTTTTAACCTTTTTTTTTGCCGTGGCACACTTTTTTACATTAAAAAATCCTGTGGCACACCACCATCCCAAAATTTTAAAAAAATCACACGTAGCCTAATACAGCATATATATATATATATATATATATATATATATATATATATACATACATATACATACACACAAACACACACATACTGTATGTATTGTGCTGTTATGCCATGCCTCCTACAAACTGGACAGCACTTTGATTGGTGGATGAATTTATCCACCAATCGGCAAGGAAAACCTAGGTCGTTCACCAAAAATGGGCCGGCATCAAAACTTACATTCTTGCATTTCAAATAAAGATACCAAGAGAATAAAGAACATTTTGATAATAGGAGTAAATTAGAAAGTTGCTTAAAATGTCATGCTCTTTCTGAATCACAAAATAAAAAATGTGGGTTCAGTGTCCCTTTAAGGTTTTAAGACTTGGTTGATGACAGTTATTCTATAGCAACACAACAGAAATCTCTTGTAATTGCAATGTTTTTACTGTCCCTTTTAAAATGCAAGTGGTTTGCATATTTAAAGCTGTAATATGTTTTTCCAGTCTCCTCAAGTTTAAAGATTTTGCATAATGGCACCAAAGAAGATTCCTTTACTACTTAAAAACTGGCAATTACACATTTTGTTTCCATTAATTAGTAATGTACGTATGACGCTTAACGGGACATGAAACTTAAATTAAAACGTTCATGGTTCAGATAAGTGCTTTTGTGTTCTTATTATCCTTTGTTGAAAAGCATACATAGGCTGAGGAGCAGCAATATACTACGGGGAACTTACTGCTGATTGGTGGCTACACACATACCCCTTGTCATTCCTTTACCAGATTTGCTCAGCTAGCTCCCAGTAGTGCATTGCCGCTCATGCTGACTTAAACTGTTTGTTAAACACCTAGGGGTTGTTCAATCTTGCACTTGTTTATCAGCAGTATATTATTTCTGAATATATTGTAAGTGTTTTTGTTTCTAGTAATCACAATACAAAAATGCTTCTGCCATTAAAACTCCTCAAGATTATTAGCTCCTGAAAATAACACAATTATGACAAACTTTAGATGTTGAAGGGCCTCTATTTTATTTTTTCTCTTTTTAAAGTGTATATAGGTGTGTGCAATTCACCTGTGTGCTAAAAAATCATAGAAAAATGTGTTTCTCTAGTGGATTTGAACAGGGACATTATGGGTATTGTGGGCATGCGTGTGTGTGTGTTAATTGATTAAAAAAAATAACAAACATAAAAGAAATTGTAAATCTCATGGACTCTCACCACCATGAAAAAATTAATTTATCAGGTAAGTATAAATTATATTTTCTTCTTAAAATGGGGAGAGTCCACAGCTGCATTAATTAATTTTGGGAAATACAGAACCTGGCCACCAGGAGAAGGCAAAGACACCCCTTCCAAAGGCTTAAATACCTCCCACACTTCCCTCATCCCCCAGTCATTCTTTGCCTTTCGTCACAGGAGGTTGGCAGAGAAGTGTTAGAAGATAATGGAATAGTCTCTTATGTTCGAGATGGGACTGGAGTTTTAAGTCGTCCTGTCAGCCTTTCAGTGATAGCTTGGATGAAAGTTGGAGTCCGGAGATGCAGGGAGTGTCTTTCTTCAAAACCATCCCGACTCATATCAACAGCTCCATAAGCAATCAGCGTTGACGAGTTTCACTGCCTGCTTTCTTCACTCAAGTCCATGTCAGAAGTGAGGCTACTATCTGTCACACTTGAAGGACCGTGTTACTGTTCCAGGGCATAGATTCCGGTAAGATTGTTTAATTTTCCTTTCACTATGGGAATATAATGTAATGATAGAACACAGGGTCTCAGTTGGACTCCTTTATCTTTATGGAATCGAGGGTTAATATCTCCTAAGGAGGGTTATTGAACAGTGGGGGACTTTAATCATGTTTGTTATGTGATTCTGTCTGCTTATGTGTAGTGTTGTTGGGGCTCATGGCTTTTACGGAACGTACAGGTTTTGGTTTTTTTCGAGCTACGCAGTTTCTTGATAGGACTGGCATGCTTTTCCTTGACCTGTAGGTTGCACCTCATAACCGGGGTGTGGTCACGTTTTCGTTCTCCATTTCCGTATTCTTGACCGAAGGTCGGTGGAGAGGGTATTTTCTCTACTTGTCTGGGTCATAGGAGGTGGTGAGTGCCCCAGTTATTGGGGGGGTGTGAGGTGGCAGTTATTTTTGTACAAATTTTGTCCAGCCAAGTTATGGAGGATTCTGATTTTTCTAAAGAGGATTTCTCGGATTCAGATTCTGTTTCCTGCTTAGGTTGTATGTAGGCCCAGGTAATCCAGCCCAATCCCTTCTTTTAGTTAGGGAGAATGTGGTGTGGGAGTTTGTTTGTCGTTTCCCTTGCCATTGTTCAGGGAGAGGTTTTTATTTGTGTGCTTCTAGAGAGTGGGACTTTTGTCTCCTCAGAGGTTTTGTGTTCAGTTGAGTCCAGAATTTAGAGTGATCTCTAACTGGGATTGTTATGGTTCTAATTTATTTATTTATAAAATTTTACCAGGAAGGATACATTGAGATTTCTATTGTTTTCAAGTATGTCCTGGGTCCACAAAACATTGAATTGATACAGTAAAATTCAAAAACAATAATACACAATATATACAAAATATAACATAGAACAGGTAGGAAATATATAATCAACTATGACAGGTGCATTCTGTTTTGAGATATGTAGAGAGGGATTTTAGGCTTGGGGAAGGTTTGAAAGTGTGCGGGAGGTCATTCCATATTTGTGGTGCTTTGTAGGAAAAGGAGGATCAACCTGCTTTCTTTTTGTATTGACGCAAGCTAAATAATGTGCTGGTACTAGATCAGAGGTTATAGGAGGTGGGAATAGCCGGGGAGAGCATTCTGCTCAGGTAGCGTGGGAGCTTCCCAGAAAGGCACTTAAACACAAGGCAGGAAAGATGGAAGGTGTGTCTGGATTCCAGCATCAGCCAGTTTAGTTCTTTTAGTATGTTACAATCATGGGTCCTGTAGTTACATTGTAGCACAAAGTGGCAGAACGAGTTATACAATGTATTAAGTTTATTAAGGTGAGTTTGCGGTGCAGGTGTGTATACTACATCCCCGTAATCCATGATAGGCATCAGCATTTGCTGTACAATCTTTTCCTTTACTGTAGGGCTGAGGCAAGATTTGTTTTTGTACAGGGCACCTAGTTTTGGATCAAGTTTAGATGCAAGTTTTTTTTTATGTGGAGGCCAAAAGATAGATTGGGGTCTAACAACATACCCAAGTATTTGAAAGAGTGGACTGCGGTCAGCGTGCAATTGGATTTTGTTTTGATGCGTAGATGGGAATTTTGTAATTTGTGTAATTTAGGTCCCGTTCCAAAGATCATTGTGACAGTTTTGTCACTGTTTAGGAAGAGTTTGTTTTTTGAGATCCACTTTTCTACCTCTGTGAACTGGTCTTGGAGCAGATCGGAATTGTTTGCATAGATTACTGTGTCATCTGTGTACATGTGTACAGTTGAGGATTTGCATACATTTGGCAGATCATTTATAAATAATGTGAATAGTAGGGGGCCAAAAATGGAACCTTGGGGAACACCACATGTGACTGGGAGAGGGAGGGAGTCACTGTTAGAAATGGAGACATATTGTGATCGATCCAATACATATGATCGAAACCAGGTTAACGGACGATCAGCAATACCAGTGTTTTTTAGTTTGAGCAGTAGTATGTCGTGGTCTACTGTGTCAAAGGCCTTTGCAAAATCAAGGAAAATAGCTCCAGTTAGGTCTCCTCGTTCCATGCCAGTTTGGATGTCGTTGCAAACTTCTAGGAGGGCAGTTGTAGTGGAGTGATTCGGGCGAAAACCTGATTGGTCAGATAGATTGTTGGTAATACTCGCATAATTGCGTATGGACGCATTTTTCTAAGATTTTTGACAATACTGGGAGCAATGATATAGGGCGATAGTTAGAAACCAAGGTTAACTCCCCACTTTTATGAATAGGCACTACTCTTGTAGTTTTCCAGAGTTTGGGTATGTATCCAGACATATCAAGGATTCGTTAATTAGGGTTGTGACAGGTTTAGCAATTGCCAGCGCACTGAGCTTCAACAGCATTGCTGGGATTTGATCAGGTCCAGACTGTTTTTTCATTTTTAGATTATTAAGGTGTTTAACGACATTGATGGGTACAGGTCTAAAATTTAACTTCTCTATATTGGGTCTTTGCTGTTTTAGAGGGGCCTGATCCACATTTGTAGTTTCAGGATGTGTGCTATTTATTAGTTTGTCAATCAGGGTGGTGGAGCATCCGACAAAATAATTGTTTAAAGGCATTTGCTACTTCTAAGGGGAGTTGCAGGGTTTGGTTATCCACATTGACAGAGGAGGGTTGGGAGTGGATTGGTGCATTTTGTAAGTTATTTATGAGTTTCCAAAACTTTCTAGGGTTTGATATGTTATTATTCAGATTTTCACAGAAATATTGGGCCTTGGCCAATTTTGTTTGTTTAGTGCATATATTTTGCCATTGTCTATATACACAGTGATCGTTCATAGAGCCAGTATGCTTGAACTTTGACCACAATGAATCCTGAAACTGGTACATTTTGAATGAGGTCAGCTGTGATCCAATTCAAGTGTGCTCCTTTTACTCTCACCTTACGCAGCGGGGCATGTAAATTCCAAACTTGTAGGAGTTAAGACTGAAAGAATTCAACTGCAGAGTCTAGATCTGGGATTAGGTTTAATTTGTGCCAGGGGAGGTTCTTGATGTCATTTATAAATGATTGAAGATTAAATTTTTTGAAGGACCTGGTGATTTTAACCTTGGGAGAGGGTTTAGTTGCCTTTATTTTGCGCATGCAGTACACTAAGCAGTGGTCACTGAAATTGTTAGGGATAACACCTGCCTCCTGGATTCGGTCGGGAGAAGTGGAGAGAATCCAGTCGAGCAGGGTGTGATTATGGCTTTTGATGTTTATGCGAATTGGGGAGGAGCTTAATTGCGTTAGCTGCAAAGATTTAATCGGCCAATTAATATTAAAATCTCCAAAAACCAAAATTTCACTTTTTGGGTTTTGAGCTATGGTTTCACTAAGGAGATGTGCTATGTCAGAAATAGAATGCACAGGGGAGATAGGTGTGCGGTAGATTCCTGCAACAGTGATTGATTTACTGCAGGGGATCTCAATTGTGCCAAAAAGGAAATCAAAGGTGGCAGGAGAGTTAGATTTGTTTGTAAGGGTGTGAACTTTGTGGAATTTGGACATAGTTTTTGATTGGCCATATAGTGAATGGGATACTTTATAATTTTGTGAGGTGGGGTAGGAGGGTTATTTTTTATAACTCTCCACCAGCACCAGCAGATAAGTTACAGCAACAGAGAAGGCCATGGTGTATGATAATTTCTTTTCCAGTTTGAGGTGTGTGCTTATGGTGGTAATGATGTGAACAAAATTGGAGTGAGAAAAAGGGTTGTCACGAATATTAGTATGGTCATATTTGGATTCATGTTAGTGCTATGAGGTGTGTAGATTAAAATAAAACAAAAATAGTAATATAGATATAGATAGATAGAGATATATATATATATATATATATATATATACTCTATCGATGGGGATATATAGCTATTTGGAGGGAGAGAGGGTATGTATTCTAAAGGGTTAAGTGAATGGAAGGATGTGCTGATCAGTGTTTGCAGCTGTCAGTTTAGGAGAATAAAAGTTGTGTGGAAGACTATCTATAAATGAGGGAATGAGCTTGGGGTGGGTGGAAACTATCTTCCAGAGGCTACCTGGTTGCAGAGGGCTGTAATGCAGCTGAAGTATGTTGGTCTGTGAATTTTCTTTAAAGACTGTGGCTAATTTAAAATCAGCTGGAGAGGAGAGAGATATATTGGTGTTAGATGGGCCTGCAAAAAAAGTTAAGGGAGGGGGCATCTATGGACATTTGAGCTAGGGGTCATTCAGGCAAAAAACACAGGGAAAGTTCACAAATTACAGAGATAAGAGAGGTATCCATTGAGGCAAATAAAACCATTAAACAAAGAGCAAGCAAGATATATGGGCAGTTACCTTGCCCTTTTTTCTATGTTTTGTTCTTCCTGCTTCTGTTGAAGTAGTTTTTTTTTTTTTTAATCAGGAATCCAGGTTATGTCAGGCTGTGGTACCATCAGAATGGGCCACCTTTTTTTCCTGTCCGTTTGCATTCAGTGTCCTCTATAAGCTTGGGTATTGATTTCCCAAAAGTATTGAATGCAGCTGTGGACTCTCCCCGTTTAAGAAGAAAAACTTAAATTATGCTTACCAGATAATTTTCTTCTGTACAGGTTGCGTCCACAGTTCTCCGCCCGTTTTTTTTCTGGGCGGCCTTAGATTCTTTTTTATTTGTTCTTCTGGCACCATTTATACCCTGATATTTATCCTACTGTTCCTTTGGCAGAATGACTGGGGGATGAGGGAAGTGGGGGAGGTATTTAAGTCTTTGCCTCCTTCTGGTGGTCAGGTTCTGTATTTCCCAAAAGTAATGAATGCAGCTGTGGACTCTGCCCGTACAGAATCAGGTAAGCATAATTTAAATTGTTCTTTCATAAAGGTGGTGAGAGTACATGGGGTAAATTTAACAAGGGTCGGGCGGATATGATTCGCTGTAGCGAATTATTGTCCGACTGGCATCGCTAAATGCCAATTGCATACACTTGGCATTTAACAAGCATTTCTTGTGCAATGCCGTCCCCTGCACATTCGCGGCCAATCATCCCGATCGGACCGGGATGATTTTAGTCCGCCTCTTAAAAGGTGGCAGTGAAGTTAAGAAGCAGTGGTCTTATGACCACTGCTTCTTAACCTATATTTCAGGCGAGCCTGAAATTTTGGCCGTAGAAAGCAGCATTCGCTGCTTGTTAAATCTACCCCCAATGAGTCATTATTCCTGGGGAGTCAACGTAGTTTGGGCAGGACAAAAAATGTTTACATTTTAAATATATATATATATATATATATATATATATATATACACACACCCTGTTCCAAATTATTATGCCAATGATATCTTTCTCATTTACCTAAATAATTGATGTAAACAACAGTCAACATAATTCTCATGTTATCAACTATTAAGAGTACAATTCAAATTTTATTGAACAAACCTCCTAATGATAACAGTATTTTTTTTTCAAAATAAAAAACTTACAATGCACTGTTCCTAATTATTGCGCACAGTAAGTTTCAAAACACTTTATAGGTTGTAAAGAACTGAAAATTGTCATTTGTGTTTGCAGCATATTTACTGACATCAAAAGCTATTTCAATCAGTTAGTTTTTGGACAGTTTCTGCTTGAATTTGTTTGCAAGATGTCAGAATAGCCTCCCAGAGCTGCTGTTTGGATGTAAACTGCCTCCCACCCTCATAGATCTTTTGCTTGAGGATGCTCCAAAGGTTCTCAATAGGATTGAGGTCAGGGGAGGATGGAGGCCACACCATGACTTTCTCTCCTTTTATCCCCATAGCAGCCATTGATGCAGAGGTATTCTTTGCAGCATGAGATGGTGCATTGCCATGCATGAAGATGATTTTATTACGGAAAGCATAGTTCTTCCTTCTGTACCAGGGAAGGAAGTGGTTAGTCAGGAACTCCACATACTTTGCAGATGTCATCTTTACACCTTCAGGGACCCTAAAGGGGCCCACTAGCTGTCTTCCCATGATTCCGGCCCAAAACATGACTCCACCACCGCCTTGCTGACGTCGCAGCCTTGTTGGAACAGGGTGGCTGTCCACCAACCATCCACGACTCCATCTATCTGGACCATCCAGGGTTGCATGGCACTCATCAGTGAACAGGACTGTTTGAAAATTAGTCTTCATGTATTTTTCTGCCCAATTCAGCAGTTTCTGCTTGTGAGCATTGGTTAGTGGTGGCCGAATGGAAGGTTTATGCACAGTTGCAAGACTCTGGAGGACTCTACACCTTGATGTCCGTGGGACTCCAGAGGCACCAGTAGCTTCAAATATCTGTTTGCTGCTATGTAATGGTAGTTTAGCAGCTGCTCTCTTGATCCGATGCATGAATCTGGCAGAAATCTTCCTCAATGTGCCTTTATCTGCACAAACCCGTCTGTGCTCTGAATCAGCCACAAGTCTCTTAATAGTGGGATGATCACGCTTAAGTTTTCGTGAAATATCTAATGTTTTCATACCAAGGCATTGAACTATTTCACTCTTTTCGGCAGCAGAGAGATCCTTTTTATTCCCCATATTGCTTGAAAATGGTGCTTTACTTAATAATGTGGAACACCTTCCTTTAGTAGTTTTTCCTTTAATTGGGCTCATCTGGCAATCTAATTATCACAGGTGTCCGAGATTGTTTTCAGTGACCAACAGAGCCCTGAGACACAATGCCATCCATGAGTTAAACTGAAAAAAAAATTTTAATCTTTGTGACACTGAAATAGAATTTGCATAATAATTTGGAACAGGGTGTGTGTGTGTGTGTGTGTGTGTGTGTGTATATATATATATATACACACACTTTAATAGGCTCATGCCAGTGGTGTCATGGAAGTGCTTTTCAGTGTCATAATGTGTTGAGCTGGTGCTGTGCTTCTGAGAAATGTAGAGGGAGCAAAAGTATTTACAAAATCAGAATTGACACACCATTAAAACTATCACAAAATGCTAGAACCGCAGAGCATTCCTAATACTGCTGCATTTGTTTTTTGTTCCTATCCAGATAACTATAGATGACAGCGCAAGTAGCATTTCTTGTAAAACTGACAGACTTGTTTAACCCTTTTTTTTTTTTTTTTTTTTTTAGGTAAGGCATACAAGTAAAAAACACAGTAAAAAAAGGGTCGGGTATGTTTCAGTGTCAAATGTGTAAAGAAAAAAACAAAAACAGAGAAATAGACAATAGGAGATAATTCTAGTATACAATAGTAAATTAGCCTGCCATTAAGAATATAAACGTAGGTCATATAATTATATGTGAGATCTATCTTGGTTCACTTCATTAACTGAATGCAATAAGATTGGATCAAAGATAGCGGTATAAAATATGATTCAGGTAAAACATTAACATGCAAATTAGGAACTATGAGAGAACTAACATTTTTCTCGGAGAATGCCATACAGTTATAACCCATTAATTTTAAGATGTTTAAAATTAAATAAAAAACAGAAGTGCTATGAAACATTTGGCTATAATTCTAGTAGCAATGAAAAAAACTATAATTAAACCTCTATTGTATAAGACCAGAGCGATTCTAAAGTTCAGATGGGGTGGCTTAAAGTAATGACCTAAGAATATTTTAGTTGTTTGGTTGGATCACTGGTGGCTTTATCCCTAACTATAGGGTAAAGTAAAGACTCTGTTTGGGAGTAAGCTGCCCTTTATGGTCTAAAGCTTTTGGTGGGACTTCGTATGGGCTTTATCAGAGTATGGTAACCCTCCAAGAGGAATAACTATGGTGGCTTGGTCAGATGACTATTTTAAATGAGCGCTTTGTGGGAGCAATAGTAGTTAAATATGTCGAAATTTAGGTTCTTTCCTTTTAAATGTAACCCTAACACATGGCTGCAATCTGCCGCGCTAGGTTTACAAAGCACTGAAGTTGTACAGGGTTAACAGCATATGGAGCGAGTAGAGGGTTAAACCCAGGACAAAACTTACGGCTCACGTGCCTGTTGTGTAATATTGCCATCTACAAAAATAATTTCCTGTAATTAGCTCAAATAGCAATACAATTAGTAGTACATGAAAATATATTAGGGCAGCCGATTAAGACAAACTCGTATGGATAATACCTCACATTTTTCGTTTTGGAGATTGGCGTCATAGCGTTAGAGATTAGAGTGCCTAAATTGTGACTATTAACTTAGGATAATTGTAGTGCCTATATCGAGAGTAAACACACACTGCATATTAAATATAACAGAGCCACTGCGAGGTGTTAGCGGGTAATTATAATAAAAATAACACAAAATCAAAAGCTCCACAATAACACATAGGGAGAAAGAAAATCACAAGTAGCAAAAAAGAGTAGCGGAGCACCAATCCAATGTAGTGAAATAAAAATAGTCTTTATTGAAAATCAAATTAAAACAGAAAAATGACAGGGTGCCATTATCCAAAAGGAGTCAGCTCCTACAGCTGCTGACATGTTTCGGCTGTTGCCGTTATCAAAGCTGCTTGTCTGTGCAGGAGTAATCCTGCCCTTTAAAAGAAATAAACAACGACTCCTATTGGATAATGGTTAATTGCACAATTAAACTTTAACCATTTCCTTACTTCCGGATATACTGACAATAATAATGCCCTGTGACTAAATAAGGTTTAAACAAAGTATATAAATACTACCTATAAGTACCTCAGTCTCTGAGTAAGCATAATAGAAAGAGAACATAAGATGTTGAATTGCAAAAATATATATAAATGTACAATGTGCTCTACAAGACTTATTATTTTTAACTCTTGCTGGTATTACAGATATTGCAGAGCAGTGAGGAACTGATGTATCAGACAACTGAATGATATTTCAAGGTAAACAGCAATTTCAAATAGAAAAAGTATCCAATGCATTAATATCAAAAATATTTACAAACAGAGAAAAAATTTTTTATTTATTATATATATGATATATGAAAGAATACTTTAGAATTTTTTTTTTTTTTTTTTTTTACTAATTTTAAATGGAAAATTAATGTTGGAGAGGAAGTACTAAGATACAGAATCTCTCTATGATGAGCACAAATAGTGTGCTAGGTGTATATATATTATTATAATTCTAAGAGAAGAATGAGTAAACGGGAGGATGGGAGAGGGTGGTTTTCAGGTCCAGTTTACTCCCAATGGTTAATTAAATCATACATGGAGTTAAGACCTGAGGGGTATCTCGTGCGCAATTTGAATATCCAAAAGATCTCACGTTTGGACAAGATTGTATCCCGGTCCACCCCTCTAGGTGGTTTGGTAATTTGTTCAATGCAGGTCCAACGAAAAGTATCAGAACTTTTACCATGTAAATTGGTAAAATGTTGGATCAAGGGGGTAGTAGCTGTACCTGTCCTGATGTTATAGAGATGTTCCCTAATTCTTGACCTGACCTCTCTGGTCGTGAGGCCTACATATTGTTTTGCACATAAAGTGCAAGTGGCAAGGTAGATGGTGTAGGTGGACCTACAGTTAAGGCACATGTTTCTCCAACATAGGTGTGTCCGGTCCACGGCGTCATCCTTACTTGTGGGATATTCTCTTCCCCAACAGGAAATGGCAAAGAGCCCAGCAAAGCTGGTCACATGATCCCTCCTAGGCTCCGCCTACCCCAGTCATTCTCTTTGCCGTTGTACAGGCAACATCTCCACGGAGATGGCTTAGAGTTTTTTAGTGTTTAACTGTAGTTTTTATTATTCAATCAAGAGTTTGTTATTTTGAAATAGTGCTGGTATGTACTATTTACTCAGAAACAGAAAAGAGATGAAGATTTCTGTTTGTATGAGGAAAATGATTTTAGCAACCGTCACTAAAATCCATGGCTGTTCCACACAGGACTGTTGAGAGCAATTAACTTCAGTTGGGGGAACAGTGAGCAGTCTCTTGCTGCTTGAGGTATGACACATTCTAACAAGACGATGTAATGCTGGAAGCTGTCATTTTCCCTCTGGGATCCGGTAAGCCATGTTTATTACGATTGTAAATAAGGGCTTCAAAAAGGGCTTATTAAGACTGTAGACTTTTTTTGGGCTAAATCGATTGATTATTAACACATATTTAGCCTTGAGGAATCATTTTATCTGGGTATTTTGATATAATAATATCGGCAGGCACTGTTTTAGACACCTTATTCTTTAGGGGCTTTCCCAAAGCATAGGCAGAGCCTCATTTTCGCGCCGGTGTTGCGCACTTGTTTTTGAGAGGCATGGCATGCAGTCGCATGTGAGAGGAGCTCTGATACTTAGAAAAGACTTTCTGAAGGCGTCATTTGGTATCGTATTCCCCTTGGGGCTTGGTTGGGTCTCAGCAAAGCAGATACCAGGGACTGTAAGGGGTTAAAGTTTATTTTAAGGGTTAAAGCTTCCAAATTTGGTGTGCAATACTTTTAAGGCTTTAAGACACTGTGGTGAAAATTTGGTGAATTTTGAACAATTCCTTCATGTTTTTTCGCATTTGCAGTAATAAAGTGTGTTCAGTTTAAAATTTAAAGTGACAGTAACGGTTTTATTTTAAAACGTTTTTTGTACTTGTTATCAAGTTTATGCCTGTTTAACATGTCTGAACTACCAGATAGACTGTGTTCTGAATGTGGGGAAGCCAGAATTCCTATTCATTTAAATAAATGTGATTTATGTGACAATGACAATGATGCCCAAGATGATTCCTCAAGTGAGGGGAGTAAGCATGGTACTGCATCATTCCCTCCTTCGTCTACACGAGTCTTGCCCACTCAGGAGGCCCCTAGTACATCTAGCGCGCCAATACTCCTTACTATGCAACAATTAACGGCTGTAATGGATAATTCTGTCAAAAACATTTTAGCCAAAATGAACACTTATCAGCGTAAGCGCGACTGCTCTGTTTTAGATACTGAAGAGCATGACGACGCTGATATTAATATTTCTGAAGGGCCCCTAACTCAGTCTGATGGGGCCAGGGAGGTTTTGTCTGAGGGAGAAATTACTGATTCAGGGAACATTTCTCAACAAGCTGAACCTGATGTGATTGCATTTAAATTTAAGTTGGAACATCTCCGCATTCTGCTTAAGGAGGTATTATCCACTCTGGATGATTGTGACAAGTTGGTCATCCCAGAGAAACTATGTAAAATGGACAAGTTCCTAGAGGTGCCGGGGCTCCCAGAAGCTTTTCCTATACCCAAGCGGGTGGCGGACATTGTTAATAAAGAATGGGAAAGGCCCGGTATTCCTTTCGTCCCTCCCCCCATATTTAAAAAATTGTTTCCTATGGTCGACCCCAGAAAGGACTTATGGCAGACAGTCCCCAAGGTCGAGGGAGCGGTTTCCACTTTAAACAAACGCACCACTATACCCATAGAGGATAGTTGTGCTTTCAAAGATCCTATGGATAAAAAATTAGAAGGTTTGCTTAAAAAGATGTTTGTTCAGCAGGGTTACCTTCTACAACCAATTTCATGCATTGTCCCTGTCGCTACAGCCGCATGTTTCTGGTTCGATGAGCTGATAAAGGCGGTCGACAGTGATTCTCCTCCTTATGAGGAGATTATGGGCAGAATCAATGCTCTCAAATTGGCTAATTCTTTCACCCTAGACGCCACTTTGCAATTGGCTAGGTTAGCGGCTAAGAATTCTGGGTTTGCTATTGTGGCGCGCAGAGCGCTTTGGTTGAAATCTTGGTCGGCTGATGCGTCTTCCAAGAACAAGTTACTTAACATTCCTTTCAAGGGGAAAACGCTGTTTGGCCCTGACTTGAAAGAGATTATCTCGGATATCACTGGGGGTAAGGGCCACGCCCTTCCTCAGGATCGGCCTTTCAAGGCAAAGAATAAACCTAATTTTCGTCCCTTTCGTAGAAACGGACCAGCCCAAAGTGCTACGTCCTCTAAGCAAGAGGGTAATACTTCTCAAGCCAAGCCAGCTTGGAGACCAATGCAAGGCTGGAACAAGGGAAAGCAGGCCAAGAAACCTGCCACTGCTACCAAAACAGCATGAAATGTTGGCCCCCGATCCGGGACCGGATCTGGTGGGGGGCAGACTCTCTCTCTTCGCTCAGGCTTGGGCAAGAGATGTTCTGGATCCTTGGGCGCTAGAAATAGTCTCCCAAGGTTATCTTCTGGAATTCAAGGGACTTCCCCCAAGGGGGAGGTTCCACAGGTCTCAGTTGTCTTCAGACCACATAAAAAGACAGGCATTCTTACATTGTGTAGAAGACCTGTTAAAAATGGGAGTGATTCATCCCGTTCCATTAAGAGAACAAGGGATGGGGTTCTACTCCAATCTGTTTATAGTTCCCTAAAAAGAGGGAACGTTCAGACCAATCTTAGATCTCAAGATCTTAAACAAGTTTCTCAAGGTTCCATCGTTCAAGATGGAAACCATTCGAACTATTCTTCCTTCCATCCAGGAAGGTCAATTCATGACCACGGTGGATTTAAAGGATGCGTATCTACATATTCCTATCCACAAGGAACATCATCGGTTCCTGAGGTTCGCATTCCTGGACAAACATTACCAGTTCGTGGCGCTTCCTTTCGGATTAGCCACTGCTCCAAGGATTTTCACAAAGGTACTAGGGTCCCTTCTAGCTGTGCTAAGACCAAGGGGCATTGCTGTAGTACCTTACTTGGACGACATTCTGATTCAAGCGTCGTCCCTTCCTCAAGCAAAGGCTCACACGGACATTGTCCTGGCCTTTCTCAGATCTCACGGATGGAAAGTGAACGTGGAAAAGAGTTCTCTATCTCCGTCAACAAGGGTTCCCTTCTTGGGAACAATAATAGACTCCTTAGAAATGAGGATTTTTCTGACAGAGGCCAGAAAAACAAAACTTCTAGACTCTTGTCGGATACTTCATTCCGTTCCTCTTCCTTCCATAGCTCAGTGCATGGAAGTGATCGGGTTGATGGTAGCGGCAATGGACATAGTTCCTTTTGCACGCATTCATCTAAGACCATTACAACTGTGCATGCTCAGTCAGTGGAATGGGGACTATACAGACTTGTCTCCGAAGATACAAGTAAATCAGAGGACCAGAGACTCACTCCGTTGGTGGCTGTCCCTGGACAACCTGTCACGAGGGATGACATTCCGCAGACCAGAGTGGGTCATTGTCACGACCGACGCCAGTCTGATGGGCTGGGGCGCGGTCTGGGGATCCCTGAAAGCTCAGGGTCTTTGGTCTCGGGAAGAATCTCTTCTACCGATAAATATTCTGGAACTGAGAGCGATATTCAATGCTCTCAAGGCTTGGCCTCAGCTAGCGAGGGCCAAGTTCATACGGTTTCAATCAGACAACATGACAACTGTTGCGTACATCAACCATCAGGGGGGAACAAGGAGTTCCCTGGCGATGGAAGAAGTGACCAAAATCATTCTATGGGCGGAGTCTCACTCCTGCCACCTGTCTGCTATCCACATCCCAGGAGTGGAAAATTGGGAAGCGGATTTTCTGAGTCGTCAGACATTGCATCCGGGGGAGTGGGAACTCCATCCGGAAATCTTTGCCCAAGTCACTCAGCTGTGGGGCATTCCAGACATGGATCTGATGGCCTCTCGTCAGAACTTCAAAGTTCCTTGCTACGGGTCCAGATCCAGGGATCCCAAGGCGGCTCTAGTGGATGCACTAGTAGCACCTTGGACCTTCAAACTAGCTTATGTGTTCCCGCCGTTTCCTCTCATCCCCAGGCTGGTAGCCAGGATCAATCAGGAGAGGGCGTCAGTGATCTTGATAGCTCCTGCGTGGCCACGCAGGACTTGGTACGCAGATCTGGTGAATATGTCATCGGCTCCTCCTTGGAAGCTACCTTTGAGACGAGACCTTCTTGTTCAGGGTCCGTTCGAACATCCGAATCTGGTTTCACTCCAGCTGACTGCTTGGAGATTGAACGCTTGATCTTATCGAAGCGAGGATTCTCAGATTCTGTTATCGATACTCTTGTTCAGGCCAGAAAGCCTGTAACTAGAAAGATTTACCACAAAATTTGGAAAAAATATATCTGTTGGTGTGAATCTAAAGGATTCCCTTGGGACAAGGTTAAAGTGTAAGTAAAGTTAAACTGACAGTTCGCTACCAATGAAAATAAAATCCAAAATAAATAATAGTTTCATTCATCGTTTTTTTTAAATACCGTTTTTAATGCTTTAATTTAGTTATTTATTATCCCGTCTACTAACCTCCTTTCTCCACCCGCATAAAAAAAAAATTTCCGTTAGTAGTGACGTTCTCATCCGTATCTAACGGATTGGGTCCCCCACTGGCGTCTACATAGGAAATGATGACTCCCACTTCCTGTTTTGCGCATGCGTTAGAGATTAATCTCTAGTACTCTGGATCCGCGCGTTCACAACTCACGCATGCGCACTTTAAACAATATTTGTACATCGATCGGCATCGGACCAAAACATTCTTCTATCTGCGATCCTTTTTTCAAAGTAAGTTTATGTATAACAAAAAGCAATTGATATATATATACACACTCTTAAAAAATATATAGAAACTTTACAAAAGCATAGTTATTTTTTAATAATAATTTGATTATCATATATTAATGTTTTTAACATAATACAACATTTGATATGATAATTGTCAACAAGAAATAATATTTGCATTTGCAATGTTTTGTATTTTCGTTTCACATAATTAAATAATCTCTTTATAAGCAATGTTTTTATGTCTTGTGCCTAACAATGATCTGTATCGCAAATAATTAATACTGATAATCAATCCTTTATATTGTGTGTTCTACTCACCCGTAAAAATCATAAATCCTTTGACCTTTTTTTTTTTAAATAAATTTTGATTTTGTATTGGATATCAACAATTAATTAAAAATTGTTAAAAATAAATGGATGCATATAAAGCACATTGGTTTGCATCAATTGTAACGATCTTTTCATAATGCAATGCTTTTAAGAAATGAAATTCTATATTACAGGATTTTCCATATTCAAAAAAAAAAAAAATTGACAATATGTTTATCTCAGTTGCAATAACATATTTTTTAATTCTTATCAGCAATGCATTATCAATTAGTTATAACTATGAATAACGAATGTCTGGCTAAGAAAAAAATATATGTTTTAACAATCAGTTTTTTCTTTTGATATTGAATACACTATAAAATATAATTCCTTTTCTTGTCATCTATTCGTTTTGCAAACACCCGTATTATTGATGTAAAGCAATCCGAATTGTTGTTCTTTTTAGCTTATAAGTAGATTGAACTTCATTTCAGAAAAACAAAGGATGAAGATAAAGAACATTGTTTTCCTCCATAACAACGAAGTTTTCAAAATGAAATGCTGTTAATCAAATGAATCCTATTTTTTAGTCTATTAAACCAAAAAGACAATCAATCATTGTAAAATGCTTTCTTTCTTAGTAAGACATTCTCTATTCATTGGTATCATAAAATTTAACTTCATTGCTGATAACAAGTTATAAAGAATGTCTTGCTTAGAATGAAAACACGTTACAAGGATTTATTGCTTATTTGATTGACTATACTATAAGATACAATCGCTTTACTGATCAACATTGTATTTTGCAAACTTCTTTTGTACTGATTTAAAGCTATTATTTTTCAATCCTTTGTTTTTTAACTAATTAAAAATCTTAGCTGTTATCACTTAAAAAAAAAAAAGTACGATAAATCAAAGTTAGCAAATTATAGATTTCATTCTTGTTTCACATTTTTTGAATACACAATACTTTATTTAGCAGCTTTTCATCTTCCATACTTCCTTATCATTTATGCAAAGCAAAGTGTTTTCTCTGTATCCTTTTCTTTTCACAAAGTTTTAGTTTATTGCTGATATCTTTAAAAAAAAAAGTATGTCTCGAAAATAAAACTATTTTTAAATATTTATTTTATTTTAACTTGAATAGACTGTCTTATAGAATTTGTTTTAATGTCATCATTTAATTTTAAATACATCGTTATTTATGGAAAGCAATCTTCTTAAACCTTATCCTTTAATTTTAATAAACTGTAAATGCATTTCTTTAAAACACAGGTTGCATATAAATAACATTGATTAACATCAATACTAACGAATTCATATCAATCCAATGTTGATTAAAAAAGCTATTTTGTTATACAGTTTTCAAGAAAAAAACGAAATAAATCTTTGAAAAAACGTTACTTTATTAGAAATACATTCTTTATACATTGTTATCAGATGATACAAAGGAATACATATTATTTATGAAAAGCAAAGTATTTTATCTGCATCTTTTTATTGTGATAAAGTTTATCTTCATTTCTCATATCAATCAATAAAGAATGTTTTGTTAATAAGTAAATGAATTTAAATCAGATAAATTTCATTTGATTTTGACTTTGCTATAACATACAATTGCTTTTATTATCATCAATTCGTTTTGCTAACATCGTTACTATTGAGGCAAAGCAATCAACTTTATCTACATCCTTTGTTTATAAGAACAATCTAATTCAGTTCATAGAAATACAGGATGCAGATCATTTGCATTGCTTTCCATTGATCCAAACGAAGTTTACAAAAAGGAATGCTGAAAAGATAAGAAATTATATATTATACTCTAGTCAATCCTGAATAATATAAATCCTATTCAAATGTTTACTTTGTTACCAAGACATTTTTTAATCCTTATTATCATAAAGTTTCACTTCAATGCTTCTAACAAGGTGTAAAGAATGTCTTTCATAGAAACAAAAGAATTTTCAAAGATTTATTTAGTTGTTTTTTCACTAGACTATGAAATAGAATTGCTATTCTTCTCTGCATTGCCTTTAGCAAATTTCATTATTATGAATCTTGAGGCAAAGCAATATGCTTTATCTTCATACTTGTACTTTAATACACTTTAATTTCATTGTTGTTGAACTAATAATGCAGATAAATAATTTTTATTTAGATCAATACTTATAATGGTTGCAAAATGAAATGCTGATAATAAAAAAAATTCTATATTATAGTATTTTCAATTGAAAATCAATTAAAGGGACAGCTAACAACCCAATTTTTTTGATTCAAAAGTTAGACAATCCCTTTTATTTACAAATTCAACAGTATTGATAAACCAACACTGTTATGTTAAAGGCACAGTCTACAACTCAAAATTATATTCTTTACAAAGATTTATATAATCCCTTTATTACTCATTCCCCAGTTTTGCATAACCAAATTAAAATTCAAAAGCAATTTTTTAACTCTGTGATTATCTTGTATCTAATCCTTTTAAAAGTGAAACTTTATTTTAGTTCCTTTGATAAACCTGAAATTTAACCAATCATTCCCTGATCCAAGATAACTTCACGTGCATGAACACAGTGTTATCTATATGAATGACTAAGGACCTATAGCAGGTCTGAAACGTTGTATGTTTGTCTAAGAACCCAATTAGTGAAGAAATAAACGTCTTTTAATTATTGGTGTCTGTAAAAAATCATTATTTCTGCTTGGAGTGTTTGCAGGATAAGGCAGATCCTGGGTTCCGTGCCCCACAAGCCACATATTTTTTAGGTGCTGTTTTCCACAATTTTCTTTGAAAACAAGAATCATAAACAAGCAACAATTCTTTTATTTAAAAACCGTCCGTTACCTTCTACATCTTGCTCCTGTTTGTGTAAATAGTCTTTTCAGATTCCAAAGAAGAGCGAGTGGGTAATTGTCTAATTTCGCACTTGTACTGGTCTTTACAAAATGATTTTCTAAAGTCGTTTAAATTAAAGCTTCTAAGTAATTTTTTAAATACTTTTATTTATTTTTTTATATCAGTGTCTGTGCAACTTATTCTTTATAGTAGTGTCTCTTATTGGCAGTTATATGAAAGGTACAGTCAACAGCAGTATAGTTGTTGTTGAAAAATATTGTTAATACATTTAGTACCCATTCCACAGTTTGGCTAAAACAAGACTGTCCTATTAATATAGTTTTTAATTCTTTGACTAACTTCTATCTAAGCGGCTTCTGACCGTCCCTAATTAAATTACTTATAGTTATATCGACAGTATAGACTCATTTTCATATATCTGCATGTAATAGACACTACTATAAACAATAAGATGCACATATACTGATCTAAAAATCAATTTTAAAACAGTTTTAAAAATGTACTTATAAGCTTTCTGTTTAGCTTTGTTGAAAATGCAGTTGTAAAGCACACTGCAAGTGGGAAATAAGACACTACCACCCTCCCCCTTCGTTTGCATATGAAAAGACCCTTTACACAAACAGTAGCATTATGGAGAAGGTAGCTGACGGTATTCAAAATAAAATTTTGGGCTTGGTTAGGAGTCTGCAAATCAGAGCAATGTCATTTTAAAATAAGCAAAATAAAACATTTAAAAAATTTATTTTTTATTGGATTTATAAATAGATCATCTACAAAACATTTATGCTTATAAAAAATGAGTGTATAATGGACCTTTAACTATTGGTATGCATTTTAGTCAATCAGTGCAGTTTCTGCAACTAGACATTAGCGTGATCACAATGCTATCTATATGGGCTACATGAGCTTGCTCTCAACTTTTTTGAAATTTAATACAATAGAGGAGTCCTTCAAGGGCTTAGAAATTATCATATGTGCCTTCATAGGTTTGCTTTCAACCATAATACCAAGCGAACAAAGTTAAATTTTTAAAAAATTTGAATGTGAAAATGTGTTATAATTAAATGCACTGTTTGAAATATAAAAAATTTATTTGGACTCGACAGTCCCTTTAAAATTATTGTATACTGTCCCTTTAAAAATTTCCATTAGAGCATTAGGAATTTGGATTTCAACTTGAATAAAAAAAAATTTCTATTAAAAAATGTTTGTTATAAAGTAAATTGTAAAGTTGTTAAAGGGACAGTCAAGTCCAAAAAAACCTTTCATGTTTCAAATATGGCATGTAATTTTAAACAGCTTTCCAATTTACTTTTATCACCAATTTTGCTTTGTTCTTTTGGTATTCTTATTTGAAATCTAGACCTAGGAAGGCTCATATGATAATTTCTAAGCCCTTGAAGGCCGCCTCTAATAACATGCTTTTGTATTTGCTTTTCACAGCAGGGGAGAGCTGGTTCAGGTAAACCCTATAGATAACATTGTGAGCACGCCCGTGGATTGTGGCAGACACTGCACTAATTGGCTAAAATGAAAGTCAATAGATAATAAATAAAATGTCATGTGATCAGGGGGCTGTCAGAAGATGCTTAGATACAAGGTAATCACAGAGGTTAAAAGTATATTAATATAACTGTGTTGTTTATGCAAAACTGGGGAATGGGTAATAAAGGGATTATCTATCTTTTATAACAACAACAATTCTGGTGTTGACTGTCCCTTTAAAGATTACATGCGCTATTAGAATTTTTTTTTTTTATTTATTACTTGACTGTCCCTTTAAATCTTTGTCAAATGTAGTCTAAATAAATATATGTTTATTTTATTTTTGTCAAATATCAGGAAATAAATGGCTTCTGGAGGAGAACCAAGAATTCGAACATTGTTTGACCTAGATGAACAGGAGGTGTCTCAAATGGTAATTTTAGTAATATTAAAAAAAAATTATATTGAAAAGTTCAGAAAAGTTCTGTCTCTGTTTACAGTAATTCAATTTCTTATTACATACATTTTATAAAACTTTTCTAAAGACGACTTTAAAAAAATAATTTTAGATATTTTTAAAAATTTAAAAAATATTACATAAATTTGTTTAAATGTAATGCGATCTATATATTTATATATATACATTTATACAAAACACTTATTTATTTTTCTAATTTATTGAATTCGATCAAAAATATTGGTTTAAGTTTTTAAATAGAGTTGCAAATTTTATATCTCACAGAAACGGTGTAAACATGTATTTAATTATTTTTTGCAAATTTATTAAAATCACATTAATAGTTAATTTTAACATGGGTTGGTAAACTTTTTAGATACACAGTTGTTGTGATATTTGAAATTTTATTTAATTTTTAAATTGTATTTGTTTATCTCATAATTTTGGTAAATCACTTTAATATACTTTTGATTTGAAATTCCAAAATTATTAAATTTTTAAATTTTTATTTTATTAGATGCAAAATTTAATTGATGAACAAAATGCGGAGCCTTTACTATTTGATGTGACCCAAAATCATCGTTGGGATCCACGTAGAAGTGCTGTTGAAATGGCCAGAGATTTAAATACACAGTCTACTGATCAAGATGGAAGTGAGATGGAAGAAGACTCTCAGCGATTGCAAAATATCGATTGGTGTTTATGTGGAAAATGTAAATTGATGCCAACAGTAATCGAATCATTTTGCTGTCGTGAAATGGAAGAGGTGGTCAGTAAAATTCAAGAGGGACATAATTGCATTTCAGAACATGATTACCATCAAAATACCAAAGATAGAGAATTCCTTAAAAGAATTGCTTTAATAACTAACAGTTTGGGACCATATAGATTACAAGGAGTTGAAAACATGCCAGAAAGGTAATATTACTTTTTTTAAATAATGTTTTTAACAGTATAGTATAAATAATTTAAATTTTAATTAAAAAACAATTATATCTTTTGTAGTTTAAAATTTTTGATTTAATTACATATGCTATATATTTTATTTATATATAGCTATATATACGATTGTATTGTTACCATACATATAATTTTATCGCACTAGTATCACTTAAAATGGATATATCAAATCTCTGGTTTATTATTTGTTTTTGATATCTTTTTTGACAAATTAACATGTTTTAATTTTTTTTTTTTAAACATGTAGAGCATTTAGAAAACTTGCATACCGTGACTATACTTGTTGGATTCATGGTTTTCTTGGTCCCAAAAATAGAAAACCAATTCCATCATGTGTCGTAAATAGTATTAGATCATCTTTTCCAGAAGCGGACAACATATATGTAGGTTTCCACTACCCAGAGGATGATGGACCTGCTTTTGAAATGATCTTAGACTGATCTTATTTTTATATGTAATTTTTTTTTCTTTTTAATACTAAATGTTGAAGTTTTAGATATGATACATATTGTTAAAGATATATAAAAAAGATTTGTATATTTCATTTTGAGGATTTTTTTTAGTTTTAAAGTTGGTTAATACATATCACAACATATTTAATTTTTTATTTAATTTTGTATAGATTTCATATTTTTTTTTTTATTTTATTGTAAAAAAAAAGTTGTATTAAAAAAATAAAACTATACTAAATTTATCGTATTACATTTTTTGGAATATTAAAAATACAGTAACATTGAATAAAAATGTTTAAAAAATATTTTTGTGGATTATATTTTATTTATAAATTTATTATATTTCCAAAATTTTATAAATATTATTGAAAATTGATTGATGAAATATTATATAAACTTAGATTTTTTCGGTTATTTAAATAAATTTTTGCGTAGTAGAAATAAAAAATTAAAAATTTGAACATTAATATTCATGCATTTTGCTGTGGAAGTGATTGTGAAAGTGATGGTTCTTGGCCGTGCATGCTCTGAGCATCATAGAGGCTAGACATTACTATAAATATAGAGTTATGTTAAAAAATAGATATTAATTTTAATAAGATATTAGGTAGATAAGAATCTAGTATAATTTTTGAAATCGATGTTCTATATAGAGAAAAAAAAAGGTGAAATAGAAAAAAATACAAAATTTTTTTTTAAATAAAGTGTGAATCAAAGTTTTGGTGATAGAGTGAAAAATAAATTTTTAAAAGTAAACAACTTTAGGGACTGAAATTGAATGAAAGATAGGGCTAGGATTATTAGATTTTTAAATCCATGACCATTTACATATGCTTAAAAATTAATTTTTACTATGATGCTGCAAATTATGATTACTGAATCCTTCATTGAATTTTAAAAATTATTGTACCTGTGTCAGCTGTGGAAATTTAACACACCCCTCTAAATAAGGACACATCCTCATGTGGCACAACCAAATAATTTATTAAATAAATAAAAGGTAGACTAATAGACATAAAGAGACTCTGGGGGAGAGGGAGCGAGATAGATGGTGGGTAGAGGCAGAGAGACACATGGAGCGAAAGAGAGAGACAGGGGAGAGGGAGAGACAGTGATAGAGTGAAAAAAACAGAATGTTATAGTAAAATAGAGATAGAGAATCACACAGAGGGTTAGAGAGACACATAAGGGATAAGAGAGAGGCAGAGGAAGAGAGAAAGGTATAGAAAAGAGAACATTTTGGAGAAAAACACATAAGGAGAGAGACATGGAGATATATATATATATAGAGAGAGAGACAGATGGATATATAAACACACAGATGAGAGATAGAAAAACAGAGGGGAGAGACAGAAAGACAGAGGGAATAAACAGAAAAACAGATGCGATTGAGACTAACAGAGAGAGAGAGTGTGTGACAGAGAGAGAGTGACACAGAGAGAGAGTGTGACAGAGAGAGAGTGTGACAGAGAGAGAGAGTGTGACAGAGAGTGAGATAGTGACAGTGAGAGAGAGAGTGACAGAGAGAGTGATAGTGACAGTGAGAGAGAGAGTGACAGAGTGAGAGAGAGTGTGACAGAGAGAGAGAGAGTGTGACAGAGAGAGAGTGTGACAGAGAGAGAGTGTGACAGAGAGAGAGTGTGACAGAGAGAGAGTGTGACAGAGAGAGAGTGTGACAGAGAGAGAATGTGACAGAGAGAGAGAGTGTGACAGAGAGAGAGAGAGTGTGACAGAGAGAGAGAGAGTGTGACAGAGAGAGAGAGAGTGTGACAGAGAGAGTGTGTGTGACAGAGAGAGAGAGTGTGGCAGAGAGAGAGAATGTGGCAGAGAGAGAGTGTGACAGAGAGAGAGATAGTGAGTGACAAAGAGAGAGAGAGTGTGTATGTATATATATATATATATATATATAATATTGAATTAATATTTATGTGTGTATCTTTTTCGGGCGTATCAAAGACACTGCCTCACCCGCCTCTGAGCTAACTACACATCACTGGAGGGGTAGTCGGAAAAAAACAGAGGGAAGTAAAAGAGACACAGAGTGTAGCGAGAGAGACACAGAGGAGAGTGAGAGACACATGGTTGAGTGAAGGAGACAGAGAGAGACATCTGGGACTGAGGGAGACAGAGTGGAGTGAGACACATACGTTGTAAGAGGGGGAGACAGAGGGAGGAGAGAGGAACATAATTGATGATATACCGAACACTGCCATGTGTGAGAGACACCAATTAATATTTAAATATTTGTTTTAAATTGAGTTTCAAGTGATAATAGTTTACAATATTTTAAAATTATATTAAAAATATAACAGCACATATGAATGTGATAATTAATAAATTAGTATTTTTTGTCAACATCTGGTTTGTCAAACATAGACAAAAGGAATATCTGTTTTTAATTAAATACTATAGCTAAAAAGAGAAATGGATAACGGCCAGCCCTAAGTTCACCTGATTGATGTCTCTCTCTGTATTGGGTCATAACAAAGAGATATGACTCAAATAAGCATTTATGTTACATTCAATATTCTTAACCACTTTTATACAGTTACTGTCGAAGCATGCTGTGTAATGTTGGACATACATGCTCTTGCCTATACAGAGCACAACATGTTTAAAAGCAACTAAAAAAAAATAAATATATTTGTAACCATATTAGAGGTGAAGCCCTGCCTCACCGGCATCTAGTGGCTGCACCACACTGAATATATATATATTATTATAAAAATATATATATATATATATATATATATATATATTTATATATATTAATATATCTTCAAAAAATTAATTTTTACATACATCAATTGAAGGAATTTAAAAGATTATATATATATATATATATATATATATATATATATATATATATAAAGTAAAAGGTATTGCTATCGATTTTGATAATTTTAAAAAATCAATTAGCAATGTTACATGTGTTTGATAATAATTTAATATTTGAAAAAATAGAAGTGAGAAATTGCACAAATTATTAAACCATTATATTTTTATTAAGAATAAAAAAAAAAATTACTTTGACCATGTCAATTAAAAATTAACTTTGGAAATATATAAAATAAAAAATGGATAAATAAAAACATTAGAAATTTAAATCTCTTATATATTTTTTTAAAATAAAATTATCAACATAAAATAATAAAAATAAAATAAATTATTTTTAATGTAAAAAAAAAAAAAATTACTTTCCATATCTAGAGGTATGCTTTTCTATCAACAATTTTTTGTCCGGTCTCGGTGTTGAAGCTATGTTTGCCGGTAGCATGAGGTTTCTTGATACCCAGGTATGGGTAGTCTGTCCTTGAATGAGATTTAGAACATCGGTATTTAATTGGATAATATGGGACATGTCCATATCTTCATAAATTGGTCTGACTAACCATTGCTTCTTGCTTTTGGGAAAGTAACATGCAAAACGTTTATCTCCAAAAGTTCCAGTGTAATCATTTGCATGTTGAATTCGGGCATGGACTCGTTCAGAATTTTTGTTGTGTGCAATTGCAGCCAGCTTGGTTCTTGCCTCCATAGCATCCATTTGAAAATGAATACGTTTCGGGCGGTATTTTAGAACCAAGCTGTGGAAAACTTCGAGCTTTCCTGTATGGCAAAACAAATTAAGATGTTTCAGGTCATTTGTCATTTGATCATTACATATAATTTTCTCCAATTCATGGAATGCCTCAGTTTTTTTAGTTAACCATTTTCTCTCTCTTTCACCGTCATTTTCTAAAGGATCGTGCCTACATGACATTTGTTGCCCATCTTCAACCCACGAGTGAATGTTCAATACGTGGTAGAGACACGATTTCCAATATTTTTCCAGTAATTGTACATCGCCTTTGCATGTCATACAACATGACCAAAAATGGTTAGTAATTGATGGAATCCACTTCACAAGTTCTCTACAGCTACTTTTTCTGCTCACTTTTATAATTTTTTTCTTCAAACTTTTGACATAATGCCAGATGTCGTATTGATGATTAATTTTTTGATATTCTTCTCTCAGGATTTTTTTGATGCTCACGTGACGATCAGTAGCTACTACCATTGCAAAAACACCATCATTGACCAATGAAGTCAATGCCTTACGGAATGCTTTAGCCTCCATAGCAACTGATGAAGTTGTCTCCGAAACCTGAACAATTTGAACATCCAATATTTTTTTGGATTTAGCCTCCATTATCGTGTAGGTACAAAATTTTGCTGAAAATCCCGGGCTATCACATTGCCCATCACCAGTAACTTTTATAGCCCTATCTTTAATAGCATTTAAATTATACAATCTTTCTTTCTTCCAAGCATTGTCAATTGTTGGGAAAAGGAATTCTTTTTGGTAACTGTAAAAAGTTGGTTTGGTGAGGAAGCATATACCAAAATATTTAAAATATTCTTCAATTTTATCAAAATTGTTACCAGTAAATAAAAGAGATGAGCACGCTAGAATATTTCCAACAGGTTTACGACCTATTGTTGGCTGGCTCTCCCAAAGTGTTGTATTGTGTCCAGCTTCACATTCGCCATATACTGTTAGTAAAGTTCCGACTTCTCTTTTCTGTATGGACATCATAGGGGAATCACAATTTTCATTAGATCGACATGGAATCAATTTCAATAACTCATCTAGACAAGTGTCAAAGACAATGTATTTTTTTTCCAAGACTAGATCTTCGTTGCTTTTTTCTTTTATCATAGAGAATTCACCCTCAGTTTCCAACGTAGTATCGGGAATGTACGATGGGTCTTGTACTCTAGATTCTGGATCTTCAATTTGTGAAATGTCCATGAGTTCGATATTTGTAGCTTCTTCTGTGTTATCCACCATTAACGGTTCTTCAAGAATAATATTATCATTTAATGGATCTCTTACATCGTCAGTTGGCCTATCAAATTCCATTTCCACATCCTGATTTTCAGGAATATTTAAGATTTCTTGAATTTGAGTGGTTGATCTTGCAGATGATATCGATGTTACTGCTAAAGAAGTTTCAGATGATACATCACCCATAGTCCAGGTGTGCTTGTCAGACATTTTAATCAAATCTTTAGAGGATGTTCCACGATTATGATGACCAATTTTTTTTAGAGTTTGAATTGCAACTGTCTTAGTTACATAATTGTGATCAAATGCAGTGTTAGCATCGACATATTCTTTTAAGTCGGTATTTGTCGATGCATCTTGTGTTGAAACATGTATTTTGTGTCCACAAGCATGGCAAAGTTGTATACGTGCTCTATTTTCTATCAAAAAGGCTGTTGAGCTTGTTGAAGTTGAAGCTTCTGAAAGCAACTCTGAAACATTGGATGAATGAGCTGAAGTAGTTGGTGTTGTACCATAAGTTGTTATCCTTGAAGGGAAAATAGTTGGAACTGCATCCGGAGTTAGTTTTTTATGTACACCCTGAGCTATGTAGCAATCTGGGTTGAAATGAATGGAACAGATACGGTAACGTATTGTTTTATTCGTGTCAAAAATACGTTGCACCATAGGTTCCAATTCGTTATCCTTATATTGGTTTGTCTGTTGCAACCAAATCCTAATTCTATCCATTGTTTTTGGAAAAACGTGAAAAGAAACATTCGGATTCTTTCTTCCTCTTCTTGTCGAACTCGGACAACCAATTACTATACAATCAGGCATTATTTCTGTTTTTCTGAAAAATAAAAATTAAATATTATTTATTATAAATTAAAATTTATTTTGAAAAAATACTAAAAATAATCTCATTTGGTGGAGCTATTTAGGATGTAGAAGATTATCTACATCAAAATGCAATGACTAGCGCCTATATAAAAATAAAAATTATATCTATAATTTTGTAATAAATTATTTAGCAAAGCAATACTTACTAAGATATCAATAAAAAAGGAGAATATCTACAACAATATGAAATGACTTTTGCATATATTTTAAAAAATTAGTGTACTTTAAAAATGGACAGTATAGTATAAATTAAAATTTCAATATTCAGATAAGAATTTCAATATTAATAAACTTTCAAAATTTATTTTATCTTGAAAATTTACTTTTTTAGCTTGATATTCTTCTTAGTTAAAAATAAACATAGATAGGCTCATATGCTAATTTCTAAGCCTTGGAGGGCTGCCTCTTATCACATGCTTTTTAAATCTCTTTTGAACACAGAAAGTACACGTGGGCCATATAGATAACACTGTGTTCAGGCACAGGGGTTTATTTAAAGGGACAGTTTACTCCAAAAATTTCTCCACTTTAATTTGTTCCCAATGATCCACTTTACCTGCTGGAGTGTATTAAATTGTTTACAAGTAGCTCCTTTACCCTTATATTGGCATTTGTAAATTGTTGTTTTAGCATGTGGTATCCACACCTATTATGAAAGTTAGTGGCCGCGCGTACCAACTATAGATAAGCTTTGTAAACACAGGCATCAGCAGAAATTACACTCCCAGTCGGATATAGCAGAGATAAGGTCATACAATGTTGATTTTCCATTATTCTCTCAAAGTACAGGTTATTATTTTAAGGACAGATATAAGATAAAGAAGCAGGTATATGTGCACAATGTGATACAATAATGAGATATGATTATACCTACAAGCTCCACCCCTTTTATTAGGCTGTGTCTTCCAAACACAAAAAAAGAGCTTTCAGATAAACAAATATTCGTTAAAAAGCTAATTTTCATAGATTTTTTACTCTGCAGTTGGTAAAAAAGCAATTGTAAACACATTAAGGGAAAAACTAATTTACAGTATACTGTCCCTTTAAGTTTTAACACAAAACAATGATAAATTTAAAGAAATAGATAATGAACAATCAAAGTCATGTTATCAGGGGGCTGTAAAAAGGTTACTCGATATAAGCTAATCAAAGTGGTTAAAAAGTATATTAAAGGGACAGTCTACCATGTAATTGAAATTTTTTTCAAAGATAGATAATCCCTTTATTAACCATTCCACAATTTTGAAAAAAAATTATTTGTTATATTAATACACGTTTTACTTCTGTGACTAACTTGTATCAAAGCATCTTCTGACCGCCACTAATCACATGACGTTTAGTTATTATCTATTGCATTTAATTTTAGAAAATTAGTGCAGTGTCTGCCACTAGCCAGGAGCGTGATCACAATGCTTTCTATATGGCCTACATGAGCTTGCTCTCCCCTGCTGTGAAAAGTAAATAAAATAGAGGCGGCCTTCAAGGGCTTAGAAATTATCATATGAACCTTCCTAAGTTTCTTTTCAACTAGAATACCAAGTGAACAAAGCAAAATTTTGGATAAAAGTAAATTGTAAAGTTGTTTAAAATTACTTGCCCTATTTTCCAAAAGAATTTTTTTGGGGTACATGACTGTCCCTTTAATATAACTGTGTTGGCTATTCAAAACTGGGGAATGGCTAATAAAGGTATTATCTATCTTTTGAAAAAATAACACTTCTATGGTACTCTGTGGATTTGAATGGACAGTCTATTCAACATTAAAATTTCATTATTCATATAGGACTTTTAATTGTAATCAACTTTCCAATTTTCTTTTCTCATCCAATTTGCTTTTTTCTATTGGTATTACTAATTAAAACAAAAAATAGGTAGGTTCATGTGGTAATTTCTATGCTTTTGTGGTCTGCCTCTTATCACAGTCTTTTTAAATCTAATTTCAACACAAAGAGACAGAAAGCACACGTGGGCCATATAGATAACACTGTGTTCATGCACAGGGGGTTATTTAAAGGGACAGTCAACCATAGAATTGTTAATGTTTTAAAAGATAGATAATAACTTTATTACTCATTCACCAGTTTTGCATAACCAACACAGTTATATTAATGTACTTTTTACCTCTTTGATTACCTTATATCTAGTAACCTTCGTCCAGCCCCCGGATCTCATGACTGTGACTGTTTATTATCTAGTGTCTTAAATTTTGCATTGCTTTGTGCTCGATCTTAAATAACTTTATGTGCCTTAACACAGTGTTATCTATATAGCCCACGCTTATTTACTTTCTCTATGTGTTGAAAAGATATTTAAAAAGCATGTTAGAAGAGGCAGCCCTCAAAGGATTTAAAATTAACATATGAGCCTACCTATGTTTATTTGAAAATAAGAATACCAATAGAAAAAATAAAATTTGATGATAAAAGTAAATTGGAAAGTCAATTAAAATTAAAAGTCCTACCTGAAAAATGAAAGTTTAATTTATACTTGACTGTCCCTTTAAGATCTAGCACAAAACAAGTCTAAATTTAAGACAATACATAATAAACAGTCACAGTCATTTGATCAGGGGGCTGGTAGAAGGTTCTTAGATAAAAGTTAATCACAGAGGTAAAAAGTATATGAATATAACTATGTTGGTTATCCAAAACTGGGGAATGGGTAATAAAGGGATTATCTATTTTTTAAATAAATACAAATTCCATGCTAGGCTGTCCCTTTACTAAATGAGTTTGATAAGCAATGCTTACTAAGATGTATATAAAAATTGTGCTTATCGACAACAATATGTAATGATTTATGACAATAGAGATAAAAAAAAAAATATATAATGGTAATCCCAAAGTTAGATAAGCAATGATTACTAAGATGTAATTAAAAATGGAGCTTACCTACAAATATATGAAGTGACTTGTGCCTATAAAAAAAAAAAATTATGGAATGTTAATAGTAGAGTTAGCTAAGCAATGCTTACTAAGATTTAATTAAAAATGGAGCTTACCTACAAATATATGAAGTGACTTGTGCCTATCAAAAAAAAAAAATATGTAATGTTAATAGTAGAGTTAGCTAAGCAATGCTTACTAAGATTTAATTATAAATGGAGCTTACCTACAAATATATTAAGTGACTTGTGCCTATCAAAAAAAAAAATTATGGAATGTTAATATTAGAGTTAGCTAAGCAATGCTTACTAAGAGTGAAATAAAAATGGAGCTTATATCCAACAATATGCACTAAATTGTGACCTTAGAAAGAGTAAAATATATTGACTGTTAATCACTGAGTTAGCTAATCAATTATTAACAATTTGACAAAAAAATTGTTATTATCTACCAAAGTATGCACTGAAATGTGCATATAGAAATATAAGAATCTATTCATTATAATCACCTGTATTAGAACAAACTCTATATAAAAAATTGTATAATACATATGGAGCTTATCTAAATTAATATTCTGTAAATGTGACAATAGAAAGATAATACAATATTCATTTATAATACATATATTCTAAATAATTAAATGAATATCAATAAATAACAATGGGGATTATCAAAGTCTATATTCACTGACTTATGCCTATATATTGAAAACAATAAATTCAATAGTAAACCCTGTATTACCATAAAATGATTAATACAATTAACATAACAGAAGATTTTATGTAGCACAATTTGTACTGAATTGTGCCTATAGACAGTTCATAATATATTCATAATGAATGTTTAAAACTGTATTAGCATAATAACGTTTAATTCAATTAAAATAAAAAGCTTTTAGAATACAGTAGGCAATGCATTGTGTCTATCAAAAGTTCAATATATTCAATTTTAAATAATTCAATGACAAATATATATTGAAATGAAATTAATAATGTATATTGAATAAAAAAATATATTACCTTTGTTGTGTCTATAGAAATAGACAAATATTTGTACTAATAATAACCTGTATGAAAAAAAGATATGGTAATAAATAAGTAACGTTTACAAAACAATATAAACTGACTGGTGCAGAATAAACGATCAAAAGATAGATACACAAGTTTATATTTATTGTTAAAGTAATAGAGAGAGATGGATTGTAAAATCAGAAAATGTGATTACCTCAAGCTCTACACAATGTGTTGATTATACAAAAAAACAAACAAACTTAGAGATAAGAATGAAGAGAGGAGCGCCAGAAAAGGGCTAGGCAAAAAAGCTTAAAGTTATTAAATATTTAAAAAGATACAATCAATATCTACTACATTTATAAACATGGATCCCTGTGTATAGCTAAAATTATAATAATTGATTAATAAATTCATTGATATTGTAATAGACACAGAGAAAGGGAAGAATGTCACAGATGGTGGGAAATGATATAGAGCAATAATGAACATTCTTAAAAGTATCAATATAGAAATAAACAATCAGTCTATAGAGTATCAATATAGAAATACATTAAAAACCGATATTGTCATAATGTTGCAATAAATGAAATGTCTAATATTGATAACATTATCAATACATTTACATTCGATATAAAGTAGAAATGTTACAATAAAAGATTAATCTATATAGGATAAATATAAACATAAATTATCATTCTATAGCGTATCCATGTAAAAATAACAACACAGTGTATATTGGATGAAACTATGATTAAATTAATGTTGTTAAAAGTAATCAATGAAAAAGGTTAATTTTTCAAAGTACACTGAGGTGTCAGTACAAATCCGTGCAAAATCTCAGTTGAGAAGAGAAATCAAAAGTGTAGGTGTTTGAGTAATTGTAATAAAAAACTTCAAATAAGTATAAAAACAAAGTGTTCCAAAGAAAAAAGTACAAACATAAAACGATGTATAAAATGTGTATAAAATGTGCTAATGCTATAACATATAGAAAATGTAAATCCAATTAAAAGATTAGATTCTTTAATCCTATGTACCTTACGGTGAATATAGAATGTCCGTTGCTGCGGAAGAGTGCAAGCATAACATATTAAAATGATAAATAAACAATTTTTTTTTCAAAGTTTTATTTATCATTTTAATATTCTATGTTTGCACTCTTCCGCAGCAACGGACATTCTATATTCACCGTAAGGTACATAGGATTAAACAATCTAATCTTTTAATTGTATTTACATTTTCTATATGTTATAGCATTAGCACATTTTATACACATTTTATACATCGTTTTATGTTTGTACTTTTTTCTTTGTAACACTTTTTTTTATACTTATTTGAAGTTTTTTATTACAATTAATCAAACACCTACACTTTATATTTTTCATATCAAATGCGAGTTTGCACGTATTTGTTCTGACACCTCAGTGCACTATTAACGATTTTCATTGATTATTTTTAACAATACTAATTTATTGATAGTTTTATCCAATATACACTGTTATTATAGCTAAATGGATCCACTGTAGAATGTACATTATTACGCTATTGCATTGCCACCATCATTGATCTTGTTCATATTCTCTGTGTCTAAAAATAAATCAGTGTTTTTATTATTCATATATTCTCTGTTTTGATAAACACATGTATACATGCTTTAAAATGTAATCAATATTAATTGTATATAATAACCCATATATTTATTATTTATTTTTTAAAAAAATAAACTTTTTCTTGCGCACCCCTCTTCTTCTTATATATTAGTCATGTAATTTGTAATAAAATGCAAAACAATATAAAATAGTTTTAAATAACATGTACTGCATTGTGCAAACACCAACATATAAAAAATCATTTAAAATGGCAATAGATAGATTTTAAATCTTTAACAAATATTAATAAAAACTGCTAATAAAGATATTGTTATCAAATTCATTATTGAGATCAAATTTTAATTAATATTGTATATATATATATATTTAATTTATCAATGTCTATTATATTGCTTACCAATAATATTCCAATTTGCTTGTTGTGGTCTATAGGGGATTCGATGAAAGACGCGATGCTTCTCAGTCCGATATTACCCAACACAGTGATGAATGAATAAAGTTATACATTGATATAATGTATCGGAGTGTAGATGGCAGAATTGCGCATGCGCATATTTCCAAACATCGAGAACGCGCACGCATAGTCACGCAAACGGCAGTTAGGTGCGCATAAATTATTTTGAGAGACAAAGCAGGAAGAATGCGAGGGGGAGGAGGAAGCGGAGAAAATAGGGTATGAATAAATATAAGATTTCTTTGAAAGCAATGGTGTTATTCAAAAAACAAAGTTAGCGACTAGGATGTGGGTCAGATTATATGTTATAAGATGCATTGCACTTAGAAAAACTTTACTTTCACTTTAAGATTCCTAGGATTCTATCCTTCCTTCAAGAAGGATTGGAAAAAGGATTATCTGCAAGTTCCCTGAAGGGACAGATTTCTGCCTTGTCTGTGTTACTTCACAAAAAGCTGGCCGCTGTGCCAGATGTTCAAGCCTTTGTTCAGGCTCTGGTTAGAATTAAGCCTGTTTACAAACCTTTGACTCCTCCTTGGAGTCTCAATTTAGTTCTTTCAGTTCTTCAGGGGGTTCCGTTTGAACCCTTGCATTCCGTTGATATTAAGTTATTATCTTGGAAAGTTTTGTTTTTAGTTGCAATTTCTTCTGCTAGAAGAGTTTCAGAATTATCTGCTCTGCAGTGTTCTCCTCCTTATCTGGTGTTCCATGCAGATAAGGTGGTTTTACGTACTAAACCTGGTTTTCTTCCAAAAGTTGTTTCTAACAAAAACATTAACCAGGAGATTATCGTACCTTCTCTGTGTCCGAAACCAGTTTCAAAGAAGGAACGTTTGTTGCACAATTTGGATGTTGTTCGCGCTCTAAAATTCTATTTAGATGCTACAAAGGATTTTAGACAAACATCTTCCTTGTTTGTTGTTTATTCCGGTAAAAGGAGAGGTCAAAAAGCAACTTCTACCTCTCTCTCTTTTTGGATTAAAAGCATCATCAGATTGGCTTACGAGACTGCCGGACGGCAGCCTCCCGAAAGAATCACAGCTCATTCCACTAGGGCTGTGGCTTCCACATGGGCCTTCAAGAACGAGGCTTCTGTTGATCAGATATGTAGGGCAGCGACTTGGTCTTCACTGCACACTTTTACCAAATTTTACAAGTTTGATACTTTTGCTTCTTCTGAGGCTATTTTTGGGAGAAAGGTTTTGCAAGCCATGGTGCCTTCCATTTAGGTGACCTGATTTGCTCCCTCCCTTCATCCGTGTCCTAAAGCTTTGGTATTGGTTCCCACAAGTAAGGATGACGCCGTGGACCGGACACACCTATGTTGGAGAAAACAGAATTTATGTTTACCTGATAAATTACTTTCTCCAACGGTGTGTCCGGTCCACGGCCCGCCCTGGTTTTTTTAATCAGGTCTGATAATTTATTTTCTTTAACTACAGTCACCACGGTACCATATGGTTTCTCCTATGCAAATATTCCTCCTTAACGTCGGTCGAATGACTGGGGTAGGCGGAGCCTAGGAGGGATCATGTGACCAGCTTTGCTGGGCTCTTTGCCATTTCCTGTTGGGGAAGAGAATATCCCACATGTAAGGATGACGCCGTGGACCGGACACACCGTTGGAGAAAGTAATTTATCACGGAAACATAAATTCTGTTTTTTCGTGAAAATCTGTCCTGTTACCGTGGAGCAAAAAGTGTTCCCCAGCTCCACCTTTTCACAGGCCACACAGTCTCTAAAATGACATTTGAACATGCCTTTCTGGGTTAGCCAGGAAGACATCTCTGAAACCCTGCTCGTGGAAATTCTGGTAGGAGCTACCATATTCCCTATGGTTTTACTTCGCCGGTATGTGAAATGGCATGATTTCACTGATAGATTAGCTAAATCCTCATCCGCTCTCAGCATTTCAAAATGTTTTTTGATAATTTCACACACCTGTGGGTATTGTTCCGAATGATCAGTAACAAAAAAAAGATCATCTTTTGTTGCTTCCTTGTTGTTACATTTATTTTTATCTTTTGGTTTCAAAAGATTTTTTCTATCGATGGTTTTTACTTCTTCGAATGCTGAGGCTATCAGATCTTTCTTATACCCCCTGCACAGGAGTCTTTGAGAGAGTTGAGCAGCTTCCTTCTCAAAGAGTGCCGGCTCTGAACAGTTTCGTTTTAGACGAATGAACTGGCCCTTGATGATGCCTCTAAATACGGCTTTAGGGTGGCAACTGTTGGCATGTAACAGGGTGTTGCCTGAAATTGGCTTTCTGTATACCGTGGTACACACTTTCTCCCCCGCAACACCTGAAAGAGTAACATCCAGATAGTTAATGGTTGTCCGATTGGATTCTGAAGTAAAACTCAGTCCCAAATCATTGGTGTTCAGGAGCTCCACAAAGGCCAAAAGTTCACTGTCAGTGCCCCTCCAGATGAACAGGAGGTCATCAATGAACCTCCTGTAAAAAACTATATTCGAGCAGAGGGGGCTTCCACCTCCAAATATGTGGTCCTGCTCCCACCAACCCATGAAAAGGTTGGCGTAAGAGGGGGCAAACTTGGCCCCCATTGCAGTCCCACAAGTCTGGAGGTAGAACACCCCCTCAAACTCGAAATAGTTATGTGAAAGCAAGAACTCGGTCACTTGTGTCACATACTCACATACTCGCAGTAATCTGGATCTTCCCCAAAGTATTTATTCAAATAGTACCTTACTGCCTGTAACCCTTTGTTATGGGGTATAGATGAGTATAATGATTTCACATCTACCGTGAGCCAAGTGTATTCCTCCTTCCACTTTAAGTTTTCCAGCAATTTTAGGACATGCATCGTGTCCCTAAGGTAGCTCCAAAGTTCTAGTACCATCGGGTGTAGAATTTTATCTAACCACTCTGAGGTATGTTCAAGGAGCGAACCTATGCCGCTGACAATTGGTCGGCCAGTTACATTGTCCAAGGACTTGTGAACCTTGGGCAAAAGATTGAAAACTGGAATGGTGGGGTTAGTTACTAGGAGATAATCAGCAGTATCCTCATCTATGAAACCTCCCTCAATCACCTAAGTCATAGATAGGAGACTCTAGAATTTAAAGTATATGGGTTGTTGCACTGATTCCATAGATCTTTAACAGGAACAATAAATATATAAATGTTCATAAGATAAGGCTTCCTCTTATATGAAACATAAAATCTAAGAACATACGATCATCATGGAAATGTTAAAAAATAGTATATTAGAAGAATGCTTCCTGTTAGGAGTCAAAAAAAGAGGACAATATATTTAAGTGTTGCATATAGTTATTGTCAGCCAATACCAGCTCTAAAGTACAAAGTCAGTGTACAACACCTCTCAAATATCCAGGATCCACGTGTTGTCTGTAGGAGCTTATCAGGCAGCACCCCTTTGGCAACGATCAAACTGTCTTTATGGACAACTTTCTCGCTATTATAGGCCGTTAATGGATCTTGGCTATGCATTGCATTGAAAATTGTCAACCTACCTGTTTCCATTGATGTCTTGCATCCAGCACTCCAGATCTTTACCGGAGATGCGCTGGGTCAAAGGATCTTGTTCAGGTTTAGTAGGACCCATCTGATCAGATGTATTGAGCTGCAGGGTTCTGACGGGGTGCATATATGGTCCTCTGTCAGCAAATTCTCCCCTCTGAAGGCGAGGAAAGGGCCGGCCTCTCTTCATCTCTGGAAGGCTGACTGTCATGGTAAGGAGGTTCCATGTCCCCCTCTGTCACTGGGGTCTTTCTCCTTGGCATAGTAGTGTCCAGCTCTATCCCCTCAGGTCTGTTTATCTGCTTGGAGGGTGTAGCGTTAGGGGTTCTTTAGATCCAGCTTCCCATGAGCTCTGCTGGGGACTCCTTTATGTAATTTAGGAGCCGCACCAAAGCATTTGTTAAATAGCTGATGAAGATTCTGAAAGTGTTCTTCAAATGCAATAGCGTTGTCCCCAATTTCTTCTGTTCGTCCATTCTGACCATTACAGGTAGACTTCTTCCAGTTGTGTCCAGAGTAAATAGCTCTGGTTTGTTAACCCAGTGACCTGGGGGGGTATATGTGCGGTAGCTTTAACAACACAGACTACCAGACTTGTAGGGAAGGCCTTACGACCTCATGTCTAGACGCTGTGGAATTAGCTGCGGAACATAGGTAGGTCCACTGTCAGTAAGGTAGTCCTGGAATCCCCTTAAGCTAAATTGGGGAGATTTGCTTGGAATAACCAAATAATGGGTCAAACATGAATAATATCTCTTAAAATGTTAATAAGATCCAGGAGCTCACTACAAACGCATTCTGCTGCAACAGCTGTAGGCTCCGCCCCCTTTTTTCTTTCTTTTCCCCCCCTCTATTTATGCAAATACCTAAAGCCCAGAAACTACTGCTTGAAGAGTTTTCCTACCAAAAGCTGCTTCAGAAGAAGCAAAAACATAAAAAACATAATTTATGCTTACCTGATAAATTTATTTCTCTTGTAGTGTATCCAGTCCACGGATCATCCATTACTTATGGGATATTAACTGCTCCCCAACAGGAAGTGCAAGAGGATTCACCCAGCAGAGCTGCTATATAGCTCCTCCCCTAACTGCCATTACCAGTCATTCGACCGAAAACATGCAGAGAAAGGAAAACCATAGGGTACAGTGGTGACTGTAGTTTAATGAAAAAATTACCTGCCTTAAAGTGACAGGGCGGGCCGTGGACTGGATACACTACAAGAGAAATAAATTTTTCAGGTAAGCATAAATTATGTTTTCTCTTGTTAAGTGTATCCAGTCCACGGATCATCCATTACTTATGGGATACCAATACCAAAGCTAAAGTACACGGATGACGGGAGGGACAGGCAGGCTCTTTATACGGAAGGAACCACTGCCTGAAGAACCTTTCTCCCAAAAACAGCCTCCGAAGAAGCAAAAGTGTCAAATTTGTAAAATTTGGAAAAAGTATGAAGAGAAGACCAAGTTGCAGCCTTGCAAATCTGTTCAACAGAAGCCTCATTCTTAAAGGCCCAAGTGGAAGCCACAGCTCTAGTAGAATGTGCTGTAATTCTTTCAGGAGGCTGCTGTCCAGCAGTCTCATAGGCTAACCTTATTATGCTACGAAGCCAAAAGGAGAGAGAGGTAGCCGAAGCTTTTTGACCTCTCCTCTGACCAGAATAAACGACAAACAGGGAAGACGTTTGTCGAAAATCCTTAGTTGCCTGTAGATAAAATTTCAGGGCACAGACTACATCTAGATTGTGTAGCAGACGTTCCTTTTTCGAAGAAGGATTAGGACACAAAGATGTAACCACAATCTCTTGATTGATATTCCTGTTAGTGACCACCTTAGGTAGGAACCCAGGTTTAGTACGCAGAACTACCTTGTCTGAATGAAAAATCAGATAAGGAGAATCACAATGTAAGGCAGATAACTCAGAGACTCTTCGAGCCGAGGAAATCGCCATTAAAAACAGAACTTTCCAAGATAACAACTTGATATCAATGGAATGAAGGGGTTCAAACGGAACCCCCTGTAAAACATTAAGAACTAAGTTCAAACTCCATGGTGGAGCAACAGTTTTAAACACAGGCTTGATCCTAGCTAAAGCCTGACAAAAAGCTTGAACGTCCGGAACTTCTGACAGACGTTTGTGTAAAAGAATGGACAGAGCTGAAATCTGTCCCTTTAAGGAACTAGCGGATAAACCCTTTTCTAAACCTTCTTGTAGAAAAGACAATATCCTCGGAATCCTAACCTTACTCCATGAGTAACTCTTGGATTCGCACCAATATAAGTATTTGCGCCATATCTTATGGTAAATCTTTCTGGTAACAGGCTTCCTAGCCTGTATTAAGGTATCAATAACTGACTCAGAAAAACCACGTTTTGATAAAATCAAGCGTTCAATTTCCAAGCAGTCAGCTTCAGAGAAATTAGATTTTGATGTTTGAAGGGACCCTGGATCAGAAGGTCCTGTTTCAGAGGTAGCGACCAAGGTGGACAGGATGACATGTCCACTAGATCTGCATACCAAGTCCTGCGTGGCCATGCAGGCGTTATTAGAATCACTGATGCTCTCTCCTGTTTGATTCTGGCAATCAATCGAGGAAGCATCGGGAAGGGTGGAAACACATAAGCCATCCCGAAGGTCCAAGGTGCTGTCAAAGCATCTATCAGAACCGCTCCCGGATCCCTGGATCTGGACCCGTAACGAGGAAGCTTGGCGTTCTGTCGAGACGCCATGAGATCTATCTCTGGTTTGCCCCAACGTCGAAGTATTTGGGCAAAGACCTCCGGATGAAGTTCCCACTCCCCCGGATGAAAAGTCTGACGACTTAGGAAATCCGCCTCCCAGTTCTCCACTCCCGGGATGTGGATTGCTGACAGGTGGCAAGAGTGAGACTCTGCCCAGCGAATTATCTTTGATACTTCCATCATTGCTAGGGAGCTTCTAGTCCCTCCCTGATGGTTGATGTAAGCTACAGTCGTGATGTTGTCCGACTGAAACCTGATGAACCCCCGAGTTGTTAACTGGGGCCAAGCCAGAAGGGCAATGAGAACTGCTCTCAATTCCAGAATGTTTATTGGTAGGAGACTCTCCTCCTGATTCCATTGTCCCTGAGCCTTCAGAGAATTCCAGACAGCGCCCCAACCTAGTAGGCTGGCGTCTGTTGTTACAATTGTCCAGTCCGGCCTGCTGAATGGCACCCCCCTGGACAGATGTGGCCGAGAAAGCCACCATAGAAGAGAATTTCTGGTCTCTTGATCCAGATTCAGAGTAGGGGACAAGTCTGAGTAATCCCCATTCCACTGACTTAGCATGCACAATTGCAGCGGTCTGAGATGTAGACGTGCAAAGGGTACTATGTCCATTGCTGCTACCATTAAGCCGATCACCTCCATGCATTGAGCTACTGACGGGTGTTGAATGGAATGAAGGACACGGCATGCATTTTGAAGCTTTGTTAACCTGTCTTCTGTCAGGTAAATCTTCATTTCTACAGAATCTATAAGAGTCCCCAAGAAGGGAACTCTTGTGAGTGGAAAGAGAGAACTCTTCTTTTCGTTCACCTTCCATCCATGCGACCTTAGAAATGCCAGTACTAACTCTGTATGAGACTTGGCAGTTTGAAAGCTTGAAGCTTGTATCAGAATGTCGTCTAGGTACGGAGCTACCGCAATTCCTCGCGGTCTTAGTACCGCCAGAAGAGCACACAGAACCTTTGTGAAGATTCTCGGAGCCGTAGCCAATCCGAATGGAAGAGCTACAAACTGGTAATGCCTGTCTAGAAAGGCAAACCTTAGATACCGGTAATGATCTTTGTGAATCGGTATGTGAAGGTAAGCATCCTTTAAATCCACTGTGGTCATGTACTGACCCTTTTGGATCATGGGTAAAATTGTCCGAATAGTTTCCATTTTGAACGATGGAACTCTTAGGAATTTGTTTAGGATCTTTAAATCCAAGATTGGCCTGAAAGTTCCCTCTTTTTTGGGAACCACAAACAGATTTGAGTAAAACCCTTGTCCTTGTTCCGACCGCGGAACCGGATGGATCACTCCCATTAATAAAAGATCTTGTACGCAGCGTAGAAACGCCTCTTTCTTTATTTGGTTTGTTGACAACCTTGACAGATGAAATCTCCCTCTTGGGGGAGAGAATTTGAAGTCTAGAAGGTATCCCTGAGATATGATCTCTAACGCCCAGGGATCCTGGACATCTCTTGCCCAAGCCTGGGCGAAGAGAGAAAGTCTGCCCCCCACTAGATCCGTTCCCGGATCGGGGGCCCTCGATTCATGCTGTCTTAGGGGCAGCAGCAGGTTTCCTGGCCTGCTTGCCCTTGTTCCAGGACTGGTTAGGTCTCCAGCCTTGTCTGTAGCGAGCAACAGCTCCTTCCTGTTTTGGTGCAGAGGAAGTTGATGCTGCTCCTGCTTTGAAATTACGAAAGGAACGAAAATTAGACTGTCTAGCCTTAGGTTTGGCTCTGTCTTGAGGCAGGGCATGGCCTTTACCTCCTGTAATGTCAGCGATAATTTCTTTCAACCCGGGCCCGAATAAGGTCTGCCCTTTGAAAGGTATATTAAGCAATTTAGATTTAGAAGTAACGTCAGCTGACCAGGATTTTAGCCACAGTGCTCTGCGTGCCTGAATGGCGAATCCGGAATTCTTAGCCGTAAGTTTAGTTAAATGTACTACGGCATCTGAAATAAATGAGTTAGCTAACTTAAGGGCTTTAAGCTTGTGTGTAATCTCATCTAATGGAGCTGATTCAAGTGTCTCTTCCAGAGACTCAAACCAAAATGCTGCTGCAGCCGTGACAGGCGCAATGCATGCAAGAGGTTGCAATATAAAACCTTGTTGAACAAACATTTTCTTAAGGTAACCCTCTAACTTTTTATCCATTGGATCTGAAAAGGCACAGCTATCCACCGGGATAGTGGTACGCTTAGCTAAAGTAGAAACTGCTCCCTCCACCTTAGGGACCGTTTGCCATAAGTCCCGTGTGGTGGCGTCTATTGGAAACATCTTTCTAAATATCGGAGGGGGTGAGAACGGCACACCGGGTCTATCCCACTCCTTAGTAACAATTTCAGTAAGTCTCTTAGGTATAGGAAAAACGTCAGTACTCGCCGGTACCGCAAAATATTTATCCAACCTACACATTTTCTCTGGTATTGCAACTGTGTTACAATCATTCAGAGCCGCTAACACCTCCCCTAGTAATACACGGAGGTTTTCCAGCTTAAATTTAAAATTTGAAATATCTGAATCCAGTTTGTTTGGATCAGAACCGTCACCCGCAGAATGAAGCTCTCCGTCCTCATGTTCTGCAAATTGTGACGCAGTGTCTGACATGGCCCTAATATTATCAGCGCACTCTGTTCTCACCCCAGAGTGATCACGCTTACCTCTTAGTTCTGGTAATTTAGCCAAAACTTCAGTCATAACAGTAGCCATATCCTGTAATGTGATTTGTAATGGCCGCCCAGATGTACTCGGCGCTACAATATCACGCACCTCCCGAGCGGGAGATGCAGGTACTGACACGTGAGGCGAGTTAGTCGGTATAACTCTCCCCTCGTTGTTTGGTGAAATATGTTCAATTTGTACAGATTGACTTTTATTTAAAGTAGCATCAATACAGTTAGTACATAAATTTCTATTGGGCTCCACTTTGGCTTTAGCACATATAGCACAGATATCTTCCTCTGAATCAGACATGTTTAACACACTAGCAAATAAACTAGCAAATTGGAAATACTTTTCAAGTAATTTACTATAATATGAAAACGTACTGTGCCTATAAGAAGCACAGAAAAAGTTATGACAGTTGAAAATTAATAAACTGAAAACTTATAGCATCAAATCTTTGTAAAAAAACACAATTTTAGCAAAGGATTGCTCCCATTAGCAAAGGATAACTAACCCTGATAGCAGAAAAAAAAAAAAAAAAAAAATACAGAAATAAACGTTTTTTTTTTTTTTATCACAGTCAACTACAATCTCACAGCTCTGCTGTGAGTGATTACCTCCCTCAAAACAAGTTTTGAAGACCCCTGAGTTCTGTAGAGATGAACCGGATCATGCAGGGAAGACAATAAACTTCTGACTGAATTTTTTGATGCGTAGCAAAAGCACCAAAAAAGGTCCCTCCCCCTCACACATAACAGTGAGAGAGATCAGTAAACTATCATAAATTAAATAAAACGACTGCCAAGTGGAAAAAAATAGTGCCCAAAACATTTTTTCACCCAGTACCTCAGAAAATTAAATGATTTTACATGCCAGCAAAAAACGTTTAACATTAATAAATTGAGTGTTATTAAAAAGCCTGTTGCTAGTCCCTGCAAATTAGACTAAAGTTTTATGCATACAGTATAATTCCAGTGAAGTGCCATTCCCCAGAATACTGAAGTGTAAAATATACATACATGACAGCCTGATACCAGTTGCTGCTACTGCATTTAAGGCTGAGTTTACATTATATCGGTATGGCAGAATTTTCTCATCAATTCCATTGTCAGAAAATAATAAGCTGCTACATACCTCTTTGCAGATTAATCTGCCCGCTGTCCCCTGATCTGAAGTTTACCTCTCCTCAGATGGCCGAGAAACAGCAATATGATCTTAACTACTCCGGCTAAAATCATAGAAAAACTCAGGTAGATTCTTCTTCAAATTCTACCAGAGAAGGAATAACACACTCCGGTGCTATTATAAAATAACAAACTTTTGATTGAAGGTATGAAACTAAGTATAATCACCACAGTCCTCTCACACATCCTATCTATTCGTTGGGTGCAAGAGAATGACTGGTAATGGCAGTTAGGGGAGGAGCTATATAGCAGCTCTGCTGGGTGAATCCTCTTGCACTTCCTGTTGGGGAGCAGTTAATATCCCATAAGTAATGGATGATCCGTGGACTGGATACACTTAACAAGAGAAATGGGAGAATTTGGTATGTAAAGAAAACCAAGTTGCTGCCTTGCAAATTTGTTCAACAGAAGTCTCACGCTTAAAGGCCCAGTAAATAGAAACTGATCTAGTAGAATAGACAGTAATACATTTAAGAGGAGACTTTCGTGCCTCCAAGTAAGTCTAGCAATCAAAAGTTTCAGCCAAGGAGCTAAAGTAACAGCGGCTGTTGCCATTTGACCTCTTCTAGAACCAGAAAAATTAATAAGCAAACTTGAAGATTGTCTAAAATCCTTAGTTGCCTGCAAATATAATTTCAAAGCTCTTACAACATCCATATTATGAAGAAACCTCTCTTTAGAATGGATTAGGACAAACATATAGAACATTTAATGTTATCCAAAGGCACTTCTGATAGCAAGAAATCAAACTTAGTCCTTAAAACCACCTTATCCTGGTGAAAAACAAGATAAGGAGGCTCACAAGTAAGAGCAGACAACCCAAACTTTCTAGCAGAAGACATTACTTAAAGAAACAAAACTTTCCAAGAGAAAAATTGAATATTCAAATTGTGCATAGGTTCAAAAAGAGAAACCTGCAAAACTTTTAAACACAAACTAAGGTTCCAAGGAGGAGACATTGGTTTAGACTTAATCCTGACTAAAGTTTGAACAAAACTATGAATGCCAGGAAACTTCTTGTGAAGCAAAATAGAGCAGAGATATGACCCTTTAAAAAAAACTAGTGGATATGCCCTTACCGAAACCATCTTGAAGAAAACTAAATTTATGCTTACCTGATAAATGTATTTCTTTTCGGGCATGGAGAATCCACGAAACATTCTAATTACTAGTGGGATATTAACTCCTGGCCAGCAGAAGGAGGCAAAGAGCACCCCAGCAGAGCTGTTAAGTATTACTTCCCTTACCCATAACCCCTAGTCATTCGGCCGAAGGGAAACCGAAAAAGAAGATAACACAAGGGTATGGCGGTGCCTGGGGACTAGACAAAAAAACTGCCGTCTTAATTTGAAAAAGTGTGGGTCGTGGACTCTCCATGCCCGGAAATATATTTATCAGGTAAGCATAAATGTTGGCTCCTATGGCATGGAGAGTCCACAAAACATTCTAATTACTAATGGGAAACAATACCTAAGCTAGAGGACACAGAATGAATAGGGACGGACGTAAACTGAAGGCACCACCACTTGAAGAACCTTTCTCCCAAAAGAAGCCTCAGCTGAGGCAAAAGTATCAAATTTGTAGAATTTGAAAAAAGTATGAATAGAGGACCAAGTGGCACCTTACAGATTTGCTCCACAGAAGATTCATTTTTGAAAGCCCATGAAGATGAAACTCTAGTGGAATGAGCCATAATTCTCTCAGGAGGCTGCTGTCCAGCTGTCTCGTAAGCTAAACAGATAACACTTCTCAACCAGAGAGAGAGAGTGGTAGAAGTGGCCTTCTGATCCCTACGCTTACCTGAGAAAACAATAAACAGAGCAGAAGTCTGCCGAAAATCTTTAGTTGCTTGAAGGTAAAATTTAAGAGCACGCACGACATCCAAGTTATGCAAAAGACGTTCCTTCTGGGAAGAAGGGTTAGGACAAAAAAGAAGGAACAACAATTTCCTGATTAATATTGCAATCCAACACTACCTTAAGGAGAAATCCCAGCTTAGTATGAAGGACCGCCTTATCAGCATGAAAAATAAGGTAACGGGAATCACACTGCAGAGCCGAAAGTTCAGAAACTCTGCGAGCAGAATAAATAGCAAGAAGAAACAAAACCTTCCAAGATAGTAATTTAATACTAACAGAATGCATTGACTCAAATGGAGCCTGCTGTAAAACTCTAAGAACAAGGTTAAGACTCCAAGGAGGAGCAACAGATTTAAAACACAGGCCTGATTCTGACAAATCAGACGTTTATGCAGAAAAATAGACAGAGCAGAAATTTGAGCTTTCAAAGTACTGACTGACAAACCCATCTCCAGGCCTTGCTGAAGAAAAGCCAAAATTTGAGGAACCCTTACATTGTTCCAAGAAAAACCTTTTGAATCACACCAATGAAGGTATTTGCACCATACCCTGTGGTAAATTCTGGTAGTAACCGGTTTACGAGCATGAAGCATAGTATCTATGACTTTCTCAGAGAAGCCACGTCTAGCCAAACTTAGACGTTCAATCTCCATGCAGTCAGTTTCAGAGAAACCAGATTGGATGAAGAAAGGGACCCTGAAGTAGAAGGTCCTTCCTTAAAGGTAACCTCCACGGCGGAAGAGATGACATCGTCACCAGATCTGCGAACCAGATCCTGTGAGGCTATGCAGGAGCTATTAGAATCACAGAAGCTCTCTCCTGTTTGATGTGAGCAATTACTCGTGGAAGCAACACAAATGGAGGAAACAGGTATGCTAGATTGAAACTTCAAGGAACCGCTAGAGCATCTACCAGAACAGCTTGAGGATCTCTTGATCTTGAACCGTACTTTGGAAGGTTGGCATTTTGACGAGACGCCATCAGATCCAACTCCGGAACCCCCCACCTGAGACTTATCATTCTGTGAACCTCTGGGTGGAGAGCCCACTCTCCGAGATGAAAAGTCTGCCTGCTTGGAAAATCCACCTCCCAGTTGTCCACCACTGGTATGTGGATGGCAGAGAGATGGCAATCATGAGACTCCGCCCACTGGAGAATCCGAGACACCTCCTTCATTGCCAAGGAACTCAAAGTTCCTCCCTGGTGATTGATGTAGGCCACCATGGTAATGTCTGACTGAAATCTGATAAATTGGCCCAAAGCTAGTTGAGGCCAAGCTATTAAAGCATAGAAAATTGCTCTCAACTCCAAGATGTTTATTGTAGGAGGCGACTTCTCTGGAGTTCACAGACCCTGTGTCTTTAAGGAACCCCAAAGTGCTCCCCACCTTAACAGGCTGGCGTTGTGGTTATAATCATCCAGGAAGCATGTGCCCTGAGACAGATGGTCCTGTGAAACACACCATGAGAGTGAGATTCTTGTTGGGGCATCCAAATTTATCTTCTGAGAGAGATCGGAGTGGTCCCCGTTCCATTGACTGAACATACATAGCTGCAGAGGTCTCAGATGGAACCGAGCAAAAGGAATGATGTCCATGGAGGCAACCATCAGTCCAATCACCTCCATGCATTGAGCCGCAGATGGACAAATAGCAGACTGGAGAGACAGGCAAGAAAAATTAAGCTTGGATTTTCTGATGTCTGTCAGAAAAATCTTCATGGACAGAGAATCTATGCTTGTTCCCAAGAAACAAACCCTTGTATCTGGAACAAGGGAACTCTTTCCCAGATTCACTTTCCACCCGTGGGAACGTAGAACAGACAACATATCGGTATGAGATCTTACTAGATAAAAAGATGGCGCTTGAACTAGAATGTCGTCTAGATAAGGTGCCACAGCAATACCCTGAGACCTCACCACTGCCAGAAGATCCCCCAGAACCTTTGTAAAAATTCTGGGAGCTGTAGCAAGTTCAAAAGGAAGGGCAACAAACTGGAAATGTTTGTCCTGGAAGGCAAACCTTAAATACTGGTAATGATCCCTGTGAATAGGAACAGGAAGATACACGTCTTTCAGATAATTACCCTTTTGGACCAAAGGAAGAATAGAACGGATGGTCTCTATCTTGAAGGATGGAACCCTGAGTAATTGATTGAGACACTTTAGGTCCAGAATGGGACGAAAAGTGCCCTCCTTCTTGGGAACTACAAATAGATTTGAATAGAATCCTAGACCCTGTTCCTCTAGAGAAACTGGAACAATCACTCCCAGGGATCATAGGTCCTTTACGCAGTTTAAGAAGGCCTCTTTCTTTATCTGATTCGCAGATAACCTTGACAGGTGGAACCTGCACCTGAGAGGACAAGATTTGAATCCTATTCTGTAACCGTGGGATACTATAGCTATGGCCCAAGGATCTGGAACATTGCGTATCCAAGCCTGCTGAAAAAAAGAAAGCCAGGATCGGGGGCAGCCCCTTCATGTTGATTTAGAATTAACGGAAGGCTTCTTAGCTTGCTTCCCACTATTCCAAGGTTGACTGGACCTCCGAGAAGACTTGGATTGATCCGACTTGGAAGAGGAAGACTTATGTCCCTTAAAGTTACGAAATAAACGAAAATTAGAATTCTGGCGACCCTTAGGTCTATTCTTTTTATCCTGAGGTAGGAAAGAACCCTTTGCATCTGTAATGTCAGAAATAATTTCTGCCAGGCCTGGTCCAAACAAGGTTTTACCCTTATAAGGCAGAGATAAAAGTTTGGACTTATTTAACATCTGCAGACCAAGATTTTAACCAGAGAGCTCTGCGAGCTAAAATTGGCTAGCTTGACAGCCTTGATCCTGTCTTGGATCTCCTCTATAGTAGTCTGTTCTAGGATAAGATTAGATAAATCATCGCACCAATAAGATGCTGCCTCCGCAAATGTAGCAATACTAGCAACAGGTTGCCACTGTAATCCCTGATGAATGTACATCTTCTTCAAAAAAGCCTCAAGCTTCTTATCCATGGGATTCTTGAAAGAACAACTATCTTCAATAGGAATAGTAGTTCTCTTAGCCAGAGTAGAGAGAGTTCCCTCTACCTTGGGCACTGTGCGACACGAGTCACGAATAGAGTCAGTAACAGGAAACATCTTTTTAAAAACAAGAGATGGGGGAAAAAAGAATCCCTGGTTTAGCCAATTCCTGAGTTATAATATCTGCCATACAGTCTGGAACTGGAAATACTGCCACAGATGAGGGTACATCATATACCCTATTAAGCTTACTTGACCTCTTTGGATTCTCTGCAACAGATTCAGATTCTTCCAAAGTAGCAAGAACCTCCTTCAAAAGAACTTGAAGGTGTTCTAACTTAAATCTGAAATTAATCTCCTTTGAATCTGCAGAATTCATCATTACAGTATCAGAATCTGACAATCCCCCCTCCGAAGTCACTGAAGAATCATCCTCATCAGATAACTGAGACAAACTGACTAACACAGCTTTAGCGGAAAACCTTTAGAAAAACTGATAAAGCTGCAGAAACAGCAGAAGTAATCTGCACAGCGAAATCCCCTGGTAAAAAATCACCCTGCGGTTGAGAGGAACCGCAGGGTACTGCATGTAAAACTTGGAAAACGAGGGGAAAGCTGAGGCATAGCTAGGATAACAGAATCCTGAGAGACATGAGGCTCAGGAAGATACATCTATCTTTAAACTTTAAAGATTTATTTAAACATTAATAGCAAAACTGTACAGGAGGAATTATCTTAGCCTCCAAACACAATAAGCATTTTTCAAATAAATCAACTTCAGTATTAGTGTTCATAATTGGGTATCAGTTCACAATTAACCAAAAAAAAATTAAATGCCAAATTAAGTTTATTTATATGAAGCAACAAAACCTAAATAGGCACTTCAAACCCTCAGCTCTGCTGAGGTCTTACCTCTCCAGAAGTTGCTATCCCACTAGCACAGAAAACCGGACCCACCAGGTAGCAAAAAACACCACCTTGTTACTGGAACAGCCCAAATCAACTTGCCACTGTAGATAGAAGAAAATGCAGCCTCCACACTCTATGCGGCAAACTCCGATCTGAACAGAGAAGCCAAAAACCAGAAGTGCCGAGGAACGGTCATGTGACCGCAAAAAAAAACTTTTTTAAACATTTTTTTTAATTTGCGTCAAACAAAAATGGCGTGAAAACCAACTGCAGCACAGCAAAAGTGATTGGGCCAATAAGATGAGCTGAAAAGTGATTGCAACAAGTAAAAAGTAAAACAAACACCTGTCAAACACTTCATACACTCTCCCATCTCTGAGCCACCAGTAAAAAAAAGATGCCTCTTTTCACATAAAAGCAGTGCCCCTATAACAGATTCAAATACTTTTCACAAGGATTTAACCCCTATAGTGCCGGTACCTTCAAACCAAGAAGGGAAAGCAACTGTGGATCCTGTTCTGTCAGGCAGGAGCTGTTTTCTGAGGTGTGGCAGCTTTACCATATCTACCAGGGACCTATAGAAAAGAACAGAGTAACCAACTCTGGCTTTCTATAATAGGGATAGCAATAATGTTAGAAGTTTAGGCAAAGACTACCTCGCCGTCTTCTAACTGCTAATAGCCACTATTATTTTTGCTAAAGAGATTAAAGGGGCAGTCTAGTCAAAATTAAACTTTCATGATTCAGATAGGGCATGTAATTTTAAACAACTTTCCAATTTACTTCTATTATCTAATTTGCTAAATTCTTTAGATATCCTTTGTTGAAGAAATAGCAATGCACATGTGTGAGCCAATCACACAAGGTCTCTATGTGCAGCAACCAATCAGCAGCTACTGAGCATATCTAGATATGCTTTTCAGCAAGTGATATCAAGAGAATGAAGCAAATGAGATAATAGAAGTAAATGAGAAAGTTGTTTAAAACGACATGCTCTTTCTAAATCACGAAAGAAAAAATGTGGGTTTCATGTCCCTTTAACATGGACACAGCATAGCCCCAATCCTTGCTTGCAGGGAAAAGAACCCATTAAAATCTTCAGGCACCATCTTCGCCATCCTCCCGTGATCAAGGCAAAGAGAATGACTTGGGGTTATGGGTAAGTGAAGTGATACTTAAAGGGATATGAAACCCACATTTTTTCTTTCGTGATTCATATAAAGAATACAATTTTAAAAACTTTCCATTTACTTATAGTAGTTAATTTGCTTACTTCTCTTGTTATCCTTTGCGGAAAGGTTTGTCTAGGCAAGTTTAGGAGCAGCAGAGAACCTAGGTTCTAGCTGCTGATTGGTGGCTGCATATATATACCGATTGTCATTGGCTCAGCCATTCGTTCGGTTAGAAACCATTAGTGCATTGCTGCTCCTTCAACAAAGCATACCGAGAATGAAACAAATTAGATAACAGAAGTAAATTAGAAAGTTTTTTTAAAATTGTATTCTCTATCTAAATCACAAAAGAAACATTTTGAGTTTTATGTCCCTTTAACAGCTCTGCTGGGGTGCTCTTTGCCTCCTCCTGCTGGCCAGGAGTGAATATCCCACTAGTAATTAGAATCTTTTGTGGACTCTCCATGCCATAGGAAACAAAGAATGCCAGCTAAAACCCTATTTCTCACACCAAGAAAGAGAAATCTTCCAAACCTTGTGATAACAAGAAGAGACTGTTGGTATAATATACTGCTAAAGGTGAATATGGAGCCTGTACCAAGATATCATCCAGGTAAGGAACCACTAAAATACCCTGAGCTTTATTACAGACAAAAGAGTTACCAGAACCTTTGTCAAAATTCTAGGAGCAGTAGTCAGACCAAGTGGAAGAGCAACAAACTGAAAATGTTTGTCCTGACAGGCAAATCTTAGGAACTGGTGATGATCCTTGTGAATAGGAATACGAAGGTAAGCAGCCAGCAAATCTATCATAGACCTAAACTGCCCTTGTTGAACAAGAGGTAGAATAGTCTGAATCGTTTCCATTTTGAAATAAATCTGTTTAATGTCTTTAAATTCAAAATAGGCCAGTAAGGTCCCTCCTTCTTGGGAACAATAAAGAGGTTTGAATACAACCCCTGGCCTTCTTCTGATATTGGTACTGGGACAGACTGAAAAAAAGAAGAAACCTTACCTGAGGAGGCCTCGATTTCAAACCTATTCTGTATCTCTGGGATACTATATTTAGAACCCATGAATCTTGAACAGATAGATACAAGGCCTCCTTTAAAATGAGTTATCTGCTCCCTACCAAAAGCCTTCATAATGACTTGGTAGCTGATTAAAAAAAAAGAAAATTGATTGTTGCCATATTCTTTCCCTTAGACTTTATATCTATAGCTCCTTTCCTTTCAGTCACAGTAGAGATAATAGCATTAAGACCAGGACCAAACAAAATCTTTCCTTTAAAAATCTAGACTTTTGTCTATTCCTTTTCAACCATGTCAGCTGACCATGATTTCAACCACACAAAAAACTGCTAAAGCCATATTTTTGTTGTTAATCTTAATAATGTCTACAATAGCACCACAAATAAAAAGATTAGCTGACCTGTTGAAATTTCGTCATCAACAGAATCATCTGACAACTGCTCAGAAAAACTGTTGCACCAAAGAGTAGAAGCTGATGCAACAAAAGCTATACTAATTACTGGCCTAAAATGAAAACCTGCTTGCTGAAAAGCCTTTCTATGAAAGGACTAACGTCCTATACATAGGGTCTTTGAAGAAAGTACTATCCTCTAAAGGAATAGTAGTATGTTTAGCTAAAGTAGAAATTGTACAATCCACCTTTTGGACTATTTTTCCAAAGTTTTATACTAGAAGCAGGTAAAGAAAATTTCTTTTTAAACTTTAAAGCTGGATTAAAAGGAATACCAGGCATAGACAACTCTTTAGTAATTATCTCAGAAATGGCCTCTGGAACTGAAAAAACTTCAGGAGACTTAGTAGTAGGTTCGAAAAGCAAATCCAATTGCTTAATAGATTTTTTTTTAACTCTGGAGCTTTAGGATCTTGAACACCTAAAGAACAAAAACCATCTCTCAAAAGTGAATTAAGATGTTCTAGCTGTGTCCTGGTCAAAAACTCCTTATCATTTGAAATTATTTCACCCTCAGAGGAAAGAGTCAGAATCTGTAACATTAAGAGACTGCTTAGCTGAACTTATCTTATTTCATTCAGAAATGCTAGAAAGTAGGTTGTCAGAAATGGACCTCTTGCACTTACTTGGAGGAGGCATAGCCGCCAGCAACTCAGAAATAGTTGAGCTCACAAAGTCTTTAAATCCTCGAGCAAAATCTGAAGAGCTCCCACGTATGGAGCAAACAGAGGGAAGACAGATTCCTTTAGAGAAAAGAGCAACATTAGACTGATTAGAATGCATAAGGTAATCCAAACAGGGATTGCAAAGCTGAGCAGGAGGAAATTTAGAACACATTTTAAAAAAAGACACTAAGTGTTCAGAGCATTTACACTCTAAAAAATCCCCATAATTTAATGTAGTGGGGACAGTTCCAGGATGCTTCATCATACGTGAAAAATAAGGCACAGACAAAGCAAAAACACAAAATCAAGAAGATAAATGTGGGATACAAAATACAATATACACAGTCAGGGATTTAAACTGAGAAATCCAAGACAAACCATAAAATGCAGCAATGACCGTCTAACAAATATATGCAAAAAAACAAAACACGCTCTTGCAGTTTAGAAAATCTAAACCCTCCAACAATCCAAAGCAGTTGAGCAACACAGAGGCACACTAAGCACTAACCCCCGTGCTAATGTCAAGGAATGTTTACTATCCCGAGACGAGAAGGCAGCACAAATGTGCAAGAGGTCAGCAAAACTGGGGTGCGCTAACAAGAGCTCGCTAAAAACTTTAAAAAAAGGTAAGGCCAACACAAAAACTCTGAAAAAGCCAACACGCACTAATTTGACAGAGAGCCAAAGCAGGCACACTATATACTATAAAATGACAAAACTGAAAAAAGCTGACATACAAACTAATCAGATCACCCAAAAAACAAATGCGACACATTCTACCAGAAAATAAAATGTATATAAAATACCAGAAAGCCCTTTATATTGCTCAAAAATAGAATGTGATAATAAATATATGCATATAAAAGACTGTATGCATGACAATGGAGGATCTAAATGTGAAATATATTGATTACCCAACAGGAGGAGGCTAAGGGACCAGCCCCCAAAACACCTGTGCCAGGCTTGGGACTAACTCCTCACTGGGGGTGATTATGTCACCACCTTATACTCCAATTTCCCCTCTGTTCCAGGTAGCAGCTTTCTGAGGGGAAAATAGGCCTCAAATCGGTCTGAGGACCCCTCTCAATGGAGCACCTCAATTCTTTACCTTCCTCCTCTGGAGGCAAAGAAAAGACTATTTTACCAGTGATGTGGGACAGTTTAAGTGCTCTTGGAGTCTCTGCCTCCTCCTAGTGGCCAGGAGTAGAATTCCCAGGAATAATGACTTGTGGACTATCACTAACTTAAGATTTAACACACACCCACAGAGGCTTCGAAATTGTGCATACCTTAAAGGGACAGTCAACACCAGAATTTTTGTTGTTTTAAAAGATAGATAATCCCTTAATTACCCATTCCCCAGTTTTGCATAACCAACACAGTTATAATAATACATGTTTTACCTTTGTGATTACCTTGTATCTAAGCCTCTGCAGACTGCCCTCTTATTTCAGTTCTTTTGACAGACTTGCATTTTAGTCAATCAGTGCTCACTCCTCAGTAAATTCATGCACATGAGCTCAATGTTATCTATATGAAAAACATGAACTAACACCCTCTAGTGGTGAAAAACTGTCAAATGCAGAGGCAACCTTCAAGGTCTAAGAAATTAGCATATGAACCTCCTAGGTTTAGCTTTCAACTAAAAATACCAAGAGAACAAAGCAAAATTGTGGCGATAAAATTAAATTGGAAAGTTGTTTAAAATTGCATGCCCTATCTGAATAGTGAAAGTATTTTTTTTACTTGACTGTCCCTTTAATAGCTTAATAAAGGTAGTTGTGCTTCCTAGGCACTCATAGTAAGGTCTAAAGAATCCTTCTGGAGACAGCAATCTCTGAGCCTTCCAAATTAAATAGTTTTTCTACCCATACACCATGACCCAAGGCCGGTGTTCTGTCTAAAACTCCAAGAAATGGAAAACACCAAGATTACGTCACTTCCGGTGACTCTTCCTTTTTCCCTGTTTTGGCCTCTGTTTGGGGAGCGCACCTCCAATCCTCTGGCATCCATCCCAAGTACACCTTGGGGAATGAGCGTACCGTACAATATATCTTTAATGTGTTTTCAATAATTTGTTTTGTTAACAGCAAAGTATTAAATTAAAGGCTTATTTTTATATTTGAAAATACAGTTTTTCCTCATTGAAACCTATTTTTCTCAAGATCTTTTAAAGGAACTGAGCCTTCAGGAACAGTAGACCATATATCTGTCTATAAAAGCCTCCCTTTCTTCTTTCTTTCCTGTATATAAGACCAACAATTGGTAGAATAAGGAGCAAAAAAGTAGAGAAACCTCTACTAAGAAAGACTACATATATAGCACTCTAAGGGTTAATATTGAAAAAATATAAATCATATATGAGTATCACTATTGTATTGTGACAACTTGGGTAACTGCAATGATTAAGTGTGCAAGTTTGCTCGACGTTAAAACATAGCTTTTATTAATCAATTATATTTAAAGAAAATGTGAAAAACATACAAAATTAAAAACACACTCAGGAGCTTAAGAGATCAAATTACTCTAATAGTGTTGGTTGTGTGTACCTTTAAAGTAATACCCTATCTGAAATTATAGTGGTCTGCATATATTTAGGTATGTCAGGGGTTAATAGTGTATATTAGTTATAATAAAATACACTGTAACGTAAGATATAGTATGTGAGTAAAATATCAAACGATATTGGGTAATTATAATATAGTAAACATCAACAGATAAACCCCCTTATTTATGGAGTCTAACTGTACACTATATCCTGACACCTATTGCTGAATGGCGGAGCTCTGTGAGTTCACAGCATAAAGGAGTTAATATATTAGCTAATATATATAATATATAACACAACCAACACTATTAGAGTCATTTGATCTATTAAGCTCCTGAGTGCGTTTTTAATTTTGTATGTTTTTCACATTTTTTTAAAATATAATTGATTAATAAAAGCTATCGCCTAGATTTAGAGTTCTGCGGCCAAAGGGGTGCGTTAGCTACGCGTGCTTTCTTTCATGTAATTAACAAGAGTCCATGAGCTAGTGACGTATGGGATATACATTCCTACCAGGAGGGGCAAAGTTTCCCAAACCTTAAAATGCCTATAAATACACCCCTCACCACACCCACAAATCAGTTTTACAAACTTTGCCTCCAAGGGAGGTGGTGAAGTAAGTTTGTGCTAGATTCTACGTTGATATGCGCTCCGCAGCAAGTTGGAGCCCGGTTTTCCTCTCAGCGTGCAGTGAATGTCAGAGGGATGTGAGGAGAGTATTGCCTATTGAATGCAGTGATCTCCTTCTACGGGGTCTATTTCATAAGGTTCTCTGTTATCGGTCGTAGAGATTCATCTCTTACCTCCCTTTTCAGATCGACGATATACTCTTATATTTACCATTTCCTCTACTGATTCTCGTTTCAGTACTGGTTTGGCTTTCTACAAACATGTAGATGAGTGTCCTGGGGTAAGTAAGTCTTATTTTCTGTGACACTCTAAGCTATGGTTGGGCACTTTATTTATAAAGTTCTAAATATATGTATTCAAACATTTATTTGCCTTGACTCAGAATGTTCAACTTTCCTTATTTCCAGACAGTCAGTTTCATATTTGGGATTATGCTTTAATTATCATATTTTTCTTACCTCAAAAATTTGACTTTTTTCCCTGTGGGCTGTTAGGCTCGCGGGGGCTGAAAATGCTTCATTTTATTGCGTCATTCTTGGCGCAGACTTTTTTGGCGCAAAAATTCATTTCCGTTTCCGGCGTCATACGTGTCGCCGGAAGTTGCGTCATTTTTTTTGACGTTATTTTGCGCCAAAGATGTCGGCGTTCCGGATGTGGCGTCATTTTTGGCGCCAAAAGCATTTAGGCGCCAAATAATGTGGGCGTCTTATTTGGCGCCAAAAAATATGGGCGTCGCTTTTGTCTCCACATTATTTCAGTCTCATTTTTCATTTGCTTCTGGTTGCTAGAAGCTTGATGTTTGGCATTTTTTTCCCATTCCTGAAACTGTCTTATAAGGAATTTGATCTATTTTGCTTTATATGTTGTTTTTTCTCTTACATATTGCAAGATGTCTCACGTTGCATCTGAGCCAGAAGATACTACAGGAAAACCTCTGCCTGCTGGATCTACCAAAGCTAAGTGTATCTGCTGTAAACTTTTGGTAGCTATTCCTCCAGCTGTTGTTTGTATTAAATGTCATGACAAACTTGTTAATGCAGATAATATTTCCTTTAGTGATGTACCATTGCCTGTTGCAGTTCCCTCAACATCTAAGGTGCAGAATGTTCCTGATAACATAAGAGATTTTGTTTCTGAATCCATAAAGAAGGCTTTGTCTGTTATTTCTCCTTCTAGTAAACGTAAAAAGTCTTTTAAATCTTCTCTCTCTACAGATGAATTTTTAAATGAACACCATCATTCTGATTCTTTGGACTCTTCTGGTTCAGAGGATTCTGTCTCAGAGATTGATGCTGATAAATCTTCATATTTATTTAAGATGGAATTTATTCGCTCTTTACTTAAAGAAGTACTAATTGCTTTAGAAATAGAGGATTCTAGTCCTCTTGATACTAATTCTATACGTTTGGATAAGGTTTTTAAAGCTCCTGCGGTTATTCCGGAAGTCTTTCCTGTTCCTAATGCTATTTCTGCAGTAATTGCTAAGGAATGGGATAGATTGGGTAATTCATTTACTCCTTCTAAACGTTTTAAGCAATTATATCCTGTTCCGCCTGACAGATTAGAATTTTGGGACAAAATCCCTAAAGTTGATGGGGCTATTTCTACCCTTGCTAAACGCACTACCATTCCTACATCAGATGGTACCTCGTTTAAGGATCCTTTAGATAGAAAAATTGAATCTTTTCTAAGAAAAGCTTATCTATGTTCAGGTAATCTTCTTAGACCTGCTATATCATTGGCTGATGTTGCTGCAGCTTCAACTTTTTGGTTGGAAACTCTAGCGCAACAAGTAACAAATCGTGATTCTCATGATATTATTATTCTTCTCCAGCATGCTAATAATTTCATCTGTGATGCCATTTTTGATATTATTAGAGTTGATGTTAGATTTATGTCTCTGGCTATCTTAGCCAGAAGAGCTTTATGGCTTAAGACTTGGAATGCTGATATGGCTTCTAAATCAACTCTACTTTCCATTTCTTTCCAGGGAAACAAATTATTTGGTTCTCAGTTGGATTCTATTATTTCAACTGTTACTGGTGGGAAAGGAACTTTTTTACCACAGGATAAAAAGTCTAAAGGTAAAAACAGGGCTAACAATCGTTTTCGTTCCTTTCGTTTCAACAAAGAACAAAAGCCTGATCCTTCGTCCTCAGGAGCAGTTTCAGTTTGGAAACCATCTCCAGTCTGGAATAAATCCAAGCCTGCTAGAAAGGCAAAGCCTGCTTCTAAGTTCACATGAAGGTACGGCCCTCATTCCAGTTCAGCTGGTAGGGGGCAGGTTACGTTTTTTCAAAGAAATTTGGATCAGTTCTGTTCACAATCTTTGGATTCAGAACATTGTTTCAGAAGGGTACAGAATTGGTTTCAAGATGAGACCTCCTGCAAAGAGATTTTTTCTTTCCCATGTCCCAGTAAATCCAGTGAAAGCTCAAGCATTTCTGAATTGTGTTTCAGATCTAGAGTTGGCTGGAGTAATTATGCCAGTTCCAGTTCCGGAACAGGGGATGGGGTTTTATTCAAATCTCTTCATTGTACCAAAGAAGGAGAATTCCTTCAGACCAGTTCTGGATCTAAAATTATTGAATCGTTATGTAAGGATACCAACGTTCAAGATGGTAACTGTAAGGACTATATTGCCTTTTGTTCAGCAAGGGAATTATATGTCCACAATAGATTTACAGGATGCATATCTGCATATTCCGATTCATCCAGATCATTATCAGTTCCTGAGATTCTCTTTTCTAGACAAGCATTACCAATTTGTGGCTCTACCGTTTGGCCTTGCTACAGCTCCAAGAATTTTCACAAAGATTCTCGGTGCCCTTCTGTCTGTAATCAGAGAACAGGGTATTGTGGTATTTCCTTATTTGGACGATATCTTGGTACTTGCTCCGTCTTTACATTTAGCAGAGTCTCATACGAATCGTCTTGTGTTGTTTCTTCAAGATCATGGTTGGAGGATCAATTTACCAAAAAGTTCTTTGATTCCTCAAACAAGGGTAACCTTTCTGGGTTTCCAGATAGATTCAGTGTCCATGACTTTGTCTTTAACAGACAAGAGACGTCTAAAATTGATTACAGCCTGTCGAAACCTTCAGTCTCAATCATTCCCTTCGGTAGCCTTATGCATGGAAATTCTAGGTCTTATGACTGCTGCATCGGACGCGATCCCCTTTGCTCGTTTTCACATGCGACCTCTTCAGCTCTGTATGCTGAACCAATGGTGCAGGGATTACACGAAGATATATCAATTAATATCTTTAAAACCGATTGTTCGGCACTCTCTAACGTGGTGGACAGATCACCATCGTTTAATTCAGGGGGCTTCTTTTGTTCTTCCGACCTGGACTGTAATTTCAACAGATGCAAGTCTCACAGGTTGGGGAGCTGTGTGGGGATCTCTGACGGCACAAGGAGTTTGGGAATCTCAGGAGGTGAGATTACCGATCAATATCTTGGAACTCCGTGCAGTTTTCAGAGCTCTTCAGTTTTGGCCTCTTCTGAAGAGAGAATCGTTCATTTGTTTTCAGACAGACAATGTCACAACTGTGGCATACATCAATCATCAAGGAGGGACTCACAGTCCTCTGGCTATGAAAGAAGTATCTCGAATTTTGGTTTGGGCGGAATCCAGCTCCTGTCTAATCTCTGCGGTTCATATCCCAGGTGTAGACAATTGGGAAGCGGATTATCTCAGTCGCCAAACGTTGCATCCGGGCGAATGGTCTCTTCACCCAGAGGTATTTCTTCAGATTGTTCAAATGTGGGGGCTCCCAGAGATAGATCTGATGGCCTCTCATCTAAACAAGAAACTTCCCAGGTATCTGTCCAGATCCCGGGATCCTCAGGCGGAGGCAGTGGATGCATTATCACTTCCTTGGAAATATCATCCTGCCTATATCTTTCCGCCTCTAGTTCTTCTTCCAAGAGTAATCTCCAAGATTCTGAGGGAATGCTCGTTTGTTCTGCTAATAGCTCCGGCATGGCCTCACAGGTTTTGGTATGCGGATCTTGTCCGGATGGCATCTTGCCAACCATGGACTCTTCCGTTAAGACCAGACCTTCTGTCTCAAGGTCCTTTTTTCCATCCGGATCTGAAATCCTTAAATTTAAAGGTATGGAGATTGAACGCTTGATTCTTGGTCATAGAGGTTTCTCTGACTCCGTGATTAATACTATGTTACAGGCTCGTAAATCTGTATCTCGAGAGATATATTATAGAGTCTGGAAGACTTATATTTCTTGGTGTCTTTCTCATCATTTTTCTTGGCATTCTTTTAGAATACCGAGAATTTTACAATTTCTTCAGGATGGTTTAGATAAGGGTTTGTCCGCGAGTTCTTTGAAAGGACAAATCTCCGCTCTTTCTGTTCTTTTTCACAGAAAGATTGCTATTCTTCCTGATATTCATTGTTTTGTACAAGCTTTGGTTCGTATAAAACCTGTCATTAAGTCAATTTCTCCTCCATGGAGTTTGAATTTGGTTTTGGGAGCTCTTCAAGCTCCTCCGTTTGAACCTATGCATTCATTGGACATTAAATTACTTTCTTGGAAAGTTTTGTTCCTTTTGGCCATCTCTTCTGCTAGAAGAGTTTCTGAATTATCTGCTCTTTCGTGTGAGTCTCCTTTTCTGATTTTTCATCAGGATAAGGCGGTGTTGCGAACTTCTTTTGAATTTTTACCTAAAGTTGTGAATTCCAACAACATTAGTAGAGAAATTGTGGTTCCTTCATTATGTCCTAATCCTAAGAATTCTAAGGAGAAATCATTGCATTCTTTGGATGTTGTTAGAGCTTTGAAATATTATGTTGAAGCTACGAAATCTTTCCGTAAGACTTCTAGTCTATTTGTTATCTTTTCCGGTTCTAGGAAAGGCCAGAAAGCTTCTGCCATTTCTTTGGCATCTTGGTTGAAATCTTTAATTCATCTTGCCTATGTTGAGTCGGGTAAAATTCCGCCTCAAAGAATTACAGCTCATTCTACTAGGTCAGTTTCTACTTCCTGGGCGTTTAGGAATGAAGCTTCGGTTGACCAGATCTGCAAAGCAGCAACTTGGTCCTCTTTGCATACTTTTACTAAATTCTACCATTTTGATGTATTTTCTTCTTCTGAAGCAGTTTTTGGTAGAAAAGTTCTTCAGGCAGCGGTTTCAGTTTGAATCTTCTGCTTATGTTTTTTGTTAAACTTTATTTTGGGTGTGGATTATTTTCAGCAGGAATTGGCTGTCTTTATTTTATCCCTCCCTCTCTAGTGACTCTTGTGTGGAAAGATCCACATCTTGGGTAGTCATTATCCCATACGTCACTAGCTCATGGACTCTTGTTAATTACATGAAAGAAAACATAATTTATGTAAGAACTTACCTGATAAATTCATTTCTTTCATATTAACAAGAGTCCATGAGGCCCACCCTTTTTTGTGGTGGTTATGATTTTTTTGTATAAAGCACAATTATTCCAATTCCTTATTTTATATGCTTCGCACTTTTTTTCTTATCACCCCACTTCTTGGCTATTCGTTAAACTGATTTGTGGGTGTGGTGAGGGGTGTATTTATAGGCATTTTAAGGTTTGGGAAACTTTGCCCCTCCTGGTAGGAATGTATATCCCATACGTCACTAGCTCATGGACTCTTGTTAATATGAAAGAAATGAATTTATCAGGTAAGTTCTTACATAAATTATGTTTTTTCCCCCCGCACCTTTTAAACAACGTTGGTATTGAGAGTTCTCTGAAGGGCTGCGTTAGGCTCCAAAAAGGGAGCATACAGGCATATTTACCGCCACTGCAGCTCTCAATACCAGCGGTGCTTACGGACGCGGCCAGCTTCAAAACGTGCTCGTGCACGATTCCCCCATAGGAAACAATGGGGCAGTTTGAGCTGAAAAAAAACCTAACACCTGCAAAAAAGCAGCGTTCAGCTCCTAACGCAGCCCCATTTCTATGGGGAAACACTTCCTAAGTCTGCACCTAACATGTACCCCGAGTCTAAACACCCCTAGCCTTACACTTATTAACCCCTAATCTGCCGCCCCCACTATCGCTGACCCCTGCATATTATTTTTAACCCCTAATCTGCCGCTCCGTACACCTCCGCAACCTACGTTATCCCTATGTACCCCTAATCTGCTGCCCCTAACACCGCCGACCCCTATATTATATTTATTAACCCCTAATCTGCCGCCCCCAACGTCGCCGCCACCTACCTACAATTATTAACCCCTAATCTGCCGACCTCACCGCTACTCTAATAAATGTATTAACCCCTAAAGCTAAGTCTAACTCTAACCCTAACACCCCCCTAAGTTAAATATAATTTTATTCTAACGAAATAAAATAATTCTTATTAAATAAATTAATCCTATTTAACGATAAATACTTACCTGTAAAATAAACCCTAATATAGCTACAATATAAATAATAATTATATTGTAGCTATTTTAGGATTAATATTTATTTTACAGACAACTTAGTATTTATTTTAACTAGGTACAATAGCTATTAAATAGTTAATAACTATTTAATAGTTACCTAGTTAAAATAATTACAAAATTACCTGTAAAATAAATCCTAACCTAAGTTACAATTAAACACTACACTACCAATAAATTAATTAAATAAACTATCTACAATTATCTACAATTAAATCAACTAAACTAAATTACAAAAAAAAAAAAACACTAAATTACAAAAAAAACAAAACACTAAATTACAAAAAATAAAAAAACATTACAAGAATTTTAAACTAATTACACCTACTCTAAGCCCCCTAAAAAAATAACAAATAAACATATTCCAGACCTATTGTACAGGCAAATGTTAACATTTTGACAAAATGTTTAATAAAATATTCAAACATAAAAAAATAACAAAGCCCACCAAAATAAAAAAATGCCCTACCCTATTCTAAAATAAAAATTTAACAGCTCTTTTACCTTACCAGCCCTTAAAAGGGCCTTTTGCGGGGCATGCCCCAAAGAAAACAGCTCTTTTGCATTTAGATAAACATACAATACCCCCCCAACATTACAACCCACCACCCACATACCCCTAATCTAACCCAAACCCCCCTTAAAAACAGAATTTATGCTTACCTGATAAATTACTTTCTCCAACGGTGTGTCCGGTCCACGGCGTCATCCTTACTTGTGGGATATTCTCTTCCCCAACAGGAAATGGCAAAGAGTCCCAGCAAAGCTGGTCACATGATCCCTCCTAGGCTCCGCCCACCCCAGTCATTCGACCGACGGACAGGAGGAAATATATATAGGAGAAACCATATGATACCGTGTTGACTGTAGTTAGAGAAAATAATTCATCAGACCTGATTAAAAAACCAGGGCGGGCCGTGGACCGGACACACCATTGGAGAAAGTAATTTATCAGGTAAGCATAAATTCTGTTTTCTCCAACATTGGTGTGTCCGGTCCACGGCGTCATCCTTACTTGTGGGAACCAATACCAAAGCTTTAGGACACGGATGAAGGGAGGGAGCAAATCAGGTCACCTAAATGGAAGGCACCACGGCTTGCAAAACCTTTCTCCCAAAAATAGCCTCCGAAGAAGCAAAAGTATCAAATTTGTAAAATTTGGCAAAAGTGTGCAGTGAAGACCAAGTCGCTGCCTTACATATCTGGTCAACAGAAGCCTCGTTCTTGAAGGCCCATGTGGAAGCCACAGCCCTAGTGGAGTGAGCTGTGATTCTTTCAGGAGGCTGCCGTCCGGCAGTCTCATAAGCCAATCGGATAATGCTTTTAAGCCAAAAGGAAAGAGAGGTAGAAGTCGCTTTTTGACCTCTCCTTTTACCAGAATAAACAACAAACAAGGAAGATGTTTGTCTGAAATCTTTAGTAGCCTCTAAATAGAATTTTAGAGCACGGACTACGTCCAAATTGTGTAACAAACGTTCCTTCTTTGAAACTGGATTCGGACACAAAGAAGGTACAACTATCTCCTGGTTAATATTTTTGTTGGAAACAACTTTCGGAAGAAAACCAGGCTTAGTACGCAAAACCACCTTATCTGCATGGAACACCAGATAGGGCGGAGAACACTGCAGAGCAGATAACTCTGAAACTCTTCTAGCAGAAGAAATTGCAACCAAAAACAAAACTTTCCAAGATAATAACTTAATATCTACGGAATGTAAGGGTTCAAACGGAACCCCTTGAAGAACTGAAAGAACTAGATTTAGACTCCAGGGAGGAGTCAAAGGTCTGTAAACAGGCTTGATCCTAACCAGAGCCTGAACAAATGCTTGAACATCTGGCACAGCTGCCAGTCTTTTGTGAAGTAAAACAGATAAAGCAGAGATCTGTCCCTTCAGAGAACTTGCAGATAATCCTTTCTCCAAACCTTCTTGTAGAAAGGATAGAATCTTAGGAATTTTTATCTTGTTCCATGGGAATCCTTTAGATTCACACCAACAGATATATTTTTTCCATATTTTATGGTAAATTTTTCTAGTTACAGGCTTTCTAGCCTGAATCAGAGTATCTATTACAGAATCTGAAAACCCACGCTTCGATAAAATCAAGCGTTCAATCTCCAAGCCGTCAGTTGGAGGGAAACCAGATTCGGATGTCCGAATGGACCCTGAACAAGAAGGTCCTGTCTCAAAGGTAGCTTCCATGGTGGAGCCGATGACATATTCACCAGGTCTGCATACCAAGTCCTGCGTGGCCACGCAGGAGCTATCAAGATCACCGAGGCCCTCTCCTGATTGATCCTGGCTACCAGCCTGGGGATGAGAGGAAACGGTGGGAATACATAAGCTAGGTTGAAGGTCCAAGGTGCTACTAGTGCATCTACTAGGGTCGCCTTGGGATCCCTGGATCTGGACCCCTAGCAAGGAACCTTGAAGTTCTGACGAGACGCCATCAGATCCATGTCTGGAATGCCCCATAATTGAGTTATTTGGGCAAAGATTTCCGGATGGAGTTCCCACTCCCCCGGATGGAATGTCTGACGACTCAGAAAATCCGCTTCCCAATTTTCCACTCCTGGGATGTGGATCGCAGACAAGTGGCAGGAGTGATCCTCCGCCCATTGAATTATCTTGGTCACTTCTTTCATCGCCAGGGAACTCCTTGTTCCCCCCTGATGATTGATATATGCAACGGTCGTCATGTTGTCTGACTGAAACCTTATGAATTTGGCCTTTGCTAGTTGAGGCCAAGCTCTGAGAGCATTGAATATCGCTCTCAGTTCCAGAATGTTTATCGGGAGAAGAGACTCTTCCCGAGACCATAGACCCTGAGCTTTCAGGGATTCCCAGACCGCGCCCCAGCCCACTAGGCTGTCGTCGGTCGTGACAATGACCCACTCTGGTCTGCGGAAGCTCATTCCCTTTGACAGATTGTCCAGGGTCAGCCACCAACGGACTGAATCTCTGGTCTTTTGATCTACTTGAATCGTCGGAGACAAGTCTGTATAATCCCCATTCCACTGTCTGAGCATGCACAGTTGTAATGGTCTTAGATGAATTCGTGCAAAAGGAACTATGTCCATTGTTGCAACCATCAATCCTATTACTTCCATGCACTGCGCTATGGAAGGACGAGGAACAGAATGAAGTACTTGACAAGAGCTTAGAAGTTTTGATTTTCTGACCTCTGTCAGAAAAATCCTCATTTCTAAGGAATCTATTATTGTTCCCAAGAAGGGAACTCTTGTTGACGGGGACAGAGAACTTTTTTCTTTGTTCACCTTCCATCCGTGAGATCTGAGAAAGGCTAGGACGATGTCCGTATGAGCCTTTGCTTTTGACAGGGACGACGCTTGAATCAGGATGTCATCCAAGTAAGGTACTACTGCAATGCCCCTTGGTCTTAGAACCGCTAGAAGGGACCCTAGTACCTTTGTGAAAATCCTTGGAGCAGTGGCTAATCCGAATGGAAGTGCCACAAACTAGTAATGCTTGTCCAGAAAAGCGAACCTTAGGAACTGATGATGTTCCTTGTGGATAGGAATATGTAGGTACGCATCCTTTAAATCCACGGTAGTCATAAATTGATTTTCCTGGATAATAGGTAGGATCGTTCGAATAGTTTCCATTTTGAACGATGGTACCCTGAGAAATTTGTTTAGGATCTTTAGATCCAAAATTGGTCTGAATGTTCCCTCTTTTTTGGGAACTATGAACAGATTGGAATAAAATCCCATTCCTTGTTCTCTTATTGGAACTGGATGTATCACTCCCATCTTTAACAGGTCTTCTACACAATGTAAGAATGCCTGTCTCTTTATTTGGTTTGAAGATAATTGAGACCTGTGGAACCTTCCCCTTGGGGGTAGTTCCTTGAATTCCAGGAGATAAACTTGAGAAACTATTTCTAGCGCCCAAGGATCCTGAACATCTCTTGCCCAAGCCTGAGCAAAGAGAGAAAGTCTGCCCCCCACTAGATCCGGTCCCGGATCGGGGGCTATCCCTTCATGCTGTTTTGGTAGCAGTGGTAGGCTTCTTGGCCTGCTTACCCTTGTTCCAGCCTTGCATTGGTTTCCAGGCTGGTTTGGGTTGTGAAGTATTACCCTCTTGCTTAGAGGATACAGAATTAGAGACTGGTCCGTTTCTGCGAAAGGGACGAAAATTAGGCTTATTTTTAGCCTTAAAAGACATATCCTGTGGGAGGGCGTGGCCCTTTCCCCCAGTGATGTCTGAAATAATCTCTTTCAAATCAGGTCCAAGTAATGTTTTACCTTTGAAAGGAATGTTAAGCAATTTTGTCTTGGAAGACACATCCGCTGACCAAGACTTTAGCCAAAGCGCTCTGCGTGCCACGACAGCAAACCCTGAATTTTTCGCCGCTAATCTAGCTAATTGCAAAGCGGCATCTAAAACAAAAGAGTTAGCCAATTTAAGTGCTTGAACTCTGTCCATAACCTCCTCATACGAAGATTCTTTACTGAGCGATTTTTCTAGTTCCTCGAACCAGAAACACGCTGCCGTAGTGACAGGAACAATGCATGAAATTGGTTGTAGAAGGTAACCTTGCTGTACAAAAATCTTTTTAAGCAAACCCTCTAATTTCTTATCCATAGGATCTTTGAAAGCACAACTATCTTCGATAGGAATAGTAGTGCGTTTGTTTAGAGTAGAAACCGCCCCCTCGACCTTGGGGACTGTCTGCCATAAGTCCTTTCTGGGGTCGACTATAGGAAATATAGGGGGGGGAACAAAAGGTATGCCGGGCCTTTCCCACTCTTTATTTACTATGTCCGCCACCCGGAAAAGCGTCGGGGGGCACCGGAACCTCTAGGAACTTGTCCATCTTACATAATTTCTCTGGAATGACCAAATTGTCACAATCATCCAGAGTAGATAACACCTCCTTAAGCAGTGCGCGGAGATGTTCTAATTTAAATTTAAATGTCACAACATCAGGTTCAGCTTGATGAGAAATTTTTCCTGAATCTGAAATTTCTCCATCAGACAAAACCTCCCTCATGGCCCCTTGAGATTGGTGTGAGGGTATGTCAGAACAGTTATCATCAGCGTCCTCTTGCTCTTCAGTGTTTAAAACAGAGCAATCGCACTTTCTCTGATAAGTAGGCATTTTGGATAAAAGATTTGCTATGGAGTTATCCATTACAGCCGTTAATTGTTGCATGGTAATAAGTATTGGCGCACTAGATGTACTAGGGGCCTCCTGTGTGGGCATAACTGGTGTAGACACAGTAGGGGATGATGTAGTATCATGTTTACTCCCCTCATTTGAGGAATCATCTTGGGCAATATCATTATCTGTGGCATTAGTATCCTTACTTTGTTTGGACACTATGGCACAATTATCACATAAATTTAAATGGGGAGACACATTGGCTTTCATACATATAGAACATAGCTTATCTGATGGTACAGACATGTTAAACAGGCTTAAACTTGTCAACAAAGCACAAAAAACGTTTTAAAATAAAACCGTTACTGTCACTTTAAATTTCAAACTGAAAACACTTTATTACTGAATATGTGAAAAAGTATGAAGGAATTGTTCAAAATTCACCAAAATTTCACCACAGTGTCTTAAAGCATTAAAAGTATTGCACACCAAATTTCAGAGCTTTAACCCTTAAATTAACGGAACCGGAGCCGTTTTTATATTTAACCCCTATACAGTCCCAGAATGAGGCTCTGTCTATAACTAGAAAGGCCCCCATCTGAAAAAGGTGTCCAACACAGTGCCTGCCGTTTTTCTAAACGTTCCCCAAGATTATAATACCAATAATTAGTTAGAATCTGCATAATATGCCTAGTAAAGCAATCGTTTTAGCCCAGAAAAATGTCTACCAGTTTTTAAGCCCTTTTTGAAGCCCTTTATTCTTTTATGTTTAACTAAGAAAATGGCTTACCGGTCCCCATGAGGGGAAATGACAGCCTTCCAGCATTACATGGTCTTGTTAGAAATATGGCTAGTCATACCTTAAGCAGAAAAGTCTGCTAACTGTTTCCCCCAACTGAAGTTACTTCATCTCAACAGTCCTGTGTGGAAACAGCAATCGATTTTAGTTACTGTCTGCTAAAATCATCTTCCTCTTACAAACAGAAATCTTCATCCTTTTCTGTTTCAGAGTAAATAGTACATACCAGCACTATTTTAAAATAACAAACACTTGATAGAAGAATAAAACTACATTTAAACACCAAAAAACTCTTAACCATCTCCGTGGAGATGTTGCCTGTGCAACGGCAAAGAGAATGACTGGGGTGGGCGGAGCCTAGGAGGGATCATGTGACCAGCTTTGCTGGGACTCTTTGCCATTTCCTGTTGGGGAAGAGAATATCCCACAAGTAAGGATGACGCCGTGGACCGGACACACCAATGTTGGAGAAAACCTAACACTAAGCCCCTGATCTTCCTACCTTGTCTTCACCATGCCGGGTATCACCGATCCGTCCAGAAGAGGGTGCGAAGTCTTCCTCCTATCCGGCAAGAAGAGGTCCAGAAGAGGGTCCGAAGTCTTCATCCTATCCGGCAAGAAGAGGAGATCCGGACCGACAAACATCTTCATCCAAGTGGCATGTATATCTTCTTCCATCCGGCACGGAGCGGGACCATCTTGAAGCAGCCGACGCGGATCCATCCTCTTCTAACGACGTCCTAAGTCCGAATGAAGGTTCCTTTAAATGATGTCATCCAAGATGGCGTCCCTCGAATTCCGATTGGCTGATAGGATTCTATCAGCCAATCGGAATTAAGGTAGGAAAATCTGATTGGCTGATTGAATCAGCCAATCAGATTCAAGTTCAATCGGATTGGCTGATCCAATCAGCCAATCAGATTGAGCTTGCATTCTATTGGCTGATCGGAACAGCCAATAGAATGCAAGCTCAATCGGATTGGCTGATTGGATCAGCCAATCCGATTGAACTTGAATCTGATTGGCTGATTCAATCAGCCAATCAGATTTTTCCTACCTTAATTCCGATTGGCTGATAGAATCCTATCAGCCAATCGGAAAATTGAGGGGTATGCCATCTTGGATGACTTCCCTTAAAGGAACCTTCATTCGTCGGGAGTCGCCGGAAGAAGAGGATGGATCCGCGTCGGCTGCTTCAAGATGGTCCCGCTCCGCGCCGGATGGAAGAAGATAGAAGATGCTGCTTGGATGAAGATGTTTGCCGGTCCGGATCTCCTCTTCTTGCCGGATAGGATGAAGACTTCGGACCCTCTTCTGGACCTCTTCTTGCCGGATAGGAGGAAGACTTCGGATCCTCTTCTGGACGGATCGGTGATACCCAGCGTGGTGAAGACAAGGTAGGAAGATCTTCAGGGGCTTAGTGTTAGGTTTTTAAGGGGGGTTTGGGTTAGATTAGGGGTATGTGGGTGGTAGGTTGTAATGTTGGGGGGGTATTGTATGTTTATTTAAATGCAAAAGAGCTGTTTTCTTTGGGGCATGCCCCGCAAAAGGCCCTTTTAAGGGCTGGTAAGGTAAAAGAGCTGTTAAATTTTTATTTTAGAATAGGGTAGGGCATTTTTTTATTTTGGGGGGCTTTGTTATTTTTTAGGGGGCTTAGAGTAGGTGTAATTAGTTTAAAATTATTGTAATCTTTTTTTTATTTTTTGTAATTTAGTGTTTGTTTTTGTAATTTAGTTTAGTTGATTTAATTGTAGATAATTGTAGATAGTTTATTTTAATTAATTTATTGATAGTGTAGTGTTAGGTTTAATTGTAACTTAGGTTAGGATTTATTTTACAGGTAATTTTGTAATTATTTTAACTAGGTAACTATTAAATAGTTATTAACTATTTAATAGCTATTGTACCTGGTTAAAATAAATACAAAGTTGCCTGTAAAATAAATATTAATCCTAAAATAGCTACCATATAATTATTATTTATATTGTAGCTATATTATGGTTTATTTTACAGGTAAGTACTTAGATATAAATAGGAATAATTTATTTAATAAGAGTTAATTTATTTTGTTAGAATAAAATTATATTTAATTTAGGGGGGTGTTAGTGTTAGGGTTAGACTTAGTTTTAGGGGTTAATACATTTATTATATTAGCGGCGAGGTCCGGTAAGCAGATTAGGGGTTAATACTTGAAGTTAGGTGTCGGCGATGTTAGGGAGGGCAGATTAGGGGTTAATACTATTTATTATAGGGTTTTCGAGGCGGGAGTGAGGCGGTTTAGGGGTTAATACATTTATTATAGTAGTGGTGAGGTCCAGTCGACAGATTAGGGGTTAATAATTGTAGGTAGGTAGCGGCGACGTTGGGGGGGGGGCAGATTAGGGGGTAATAAATATTATGTAGGGGTCGGCGATGTTAGGGGCAGCAGATTAGGGGTACATAGGGATAATGTAGGTTGCGGCGGTGTGCGGTCAGCAGATTAGGGGTTAAAAAAAATTAATAGAGTGGTGGCGATGTGGGGGGGCCTCGGTTTAGGGGTACATAGGTAGTTTATGGGTGTTAATGTACTTTAGAGCACAGTAGTTAGGAGCTTTGTGAACCGGCGTTAGCCCAGAAAGCTCTTAACTACTGTTTTTTCTCTGCGGCTGGAGTCTTGTCGTTAGATTTCTAACGCTCACTTCAGCCAAGACTCTAAATACCGGCGTTAGAAAGATCCCATTGAAAAGATGGGATACGCAATTGATGTAAGGGGATCTGCGGTATGGAAAAGTCGCGGCTGGAAAGTGAGCGTTAGACCCTTACCTGACTGACTCTAAATACCAGCGGGCGGCCAAACCCAGCGTTAGAACCCCCTAACGCTGGTTTTGACGGCTAACGCAGAACTCTAAATCTAGGCGTATGTTTTAACGTCGAGCAAACTTGCACACTTAATCATTGCAGTTACCCAAGTTGTCACAATACAATAGTGATACTCATATATGATTTATATTTTTTTCAATATTAACCCTTAGAGTGCTATATATGTAGTCTTTCTTAGTAGAGGTTTCTCTACTTTTTTGCTCCTTTGAATCCTTAACTACATAGCACCTATCCTACTTATTTAAATAAAGGGATTAATTACCAATTGATTGATATGGAAATAGTGGGTTATTAATAAATACAGACACGTTTCAAGTAGTGCCGTTGACCCCCCCTTCTCGTTTTTTGAGAAAAATTGGTAGAATAAACCTAAAGGTGCAATTTCCAATACATTTAAAGGGACAGTCTACTCCAGAATTTATTCCCTTTGTTTCCCATTTTGCATAACCAACACGGTTATATTAATATACTTTTTACCTTTGTGATTACTTTGTATCTACGCCTCTGCAGACTGCCCCCTTATTCCAGTTGTTTTGACAGACTTGCATTTTAGCCAATCAGTGCTGACTCCTAGGTAACTCAAAGAGATTGAGCACAACGTTATCTATATGGCACACATGAACTCGTTCTGTGTAGCTTTAAAAAAAACAACTGTCAAAATGCACTAAGATAAGAGGTGGTATTCAAGGGCTTAGAAATTAGCATGTGAGCCTACCTAGGATTAGCTTTCAACTAAGAATACCAAGAGAACAAATTTGATGATAAAAGTAAATTGGAAAGTTGTTTAAAATTCCATGCCCTATCTGAATCATGAAAGTTTAATATTGACTAGACTATCCCTTTAATTGTATGTGGCTGGTTTAACAAAACATTAAAGGGGCAATTTTCTCAGGTAACCAACTGATAACAGTTAATGGGACAGTTCGCTGTAAAAATATTTTTCCTGTGACTTGTTATACCAGCTGCAGTGTTTAAAATGTATGAGACATTTCTCATTTATGCTTCTTTTTGCAAAATAAATAGCTGGATTTGCTCTTTGAAACCACAGCCCATCAAAATAGGCTTGGCTTGCTGACAGATCAGATCTCGTAATCTTATCACTCAAATGCTTCCCTTTCTTTTCTCTGTCTCTGTACAATACTTAGAAAGAACAATTTAACCCTTTAACGCCGTTCGGACGCTGTATTTCGTCCGAATTCTGCTGGACTTTAGCACCGAAGGACGAAATACAACGTCCTAAATGCTTGGCTTTCCTGAAGCCACTGGTGCTTCCCTGATGGGATCGGTCTGGAGGGCATGCCTAGCATCATACGGAAAGCCCCCCTGACGCGATACCATCATTGAAATCTTGTTATCACGTACACAATTGCAAGATTTCAATTTGTTTACATCAGAACAGTTGTTCCGATGTAGACACATTAACCACGTCACAAAAGGGTTAAAATGAACATTTTAGAGCTTTATTTCTTCCACCTCCCACTGTGAGTGTAATTTATTCTGCTGTCTGTGTTTACATAGTTTCTCAATAGCCTATACCTAGCTATAGAAACTTTCAGTATAGGTATGGATACTACAGGCTAAATCAGTTATTTCAAATGCCAATAAAAAGGCTAAGGAGCTATTGTAAACAATTGAATACACTCCAGCAGGAAATGGATCATTGGGAACAAATGAAAGGAAATACATTTTTTGAGTAAACTGTCCCATTAATAGTTTTCTACACACTAGGGGTTGATTACTGCTGTTGCTTCTTATTTTTATATCCTTTCTATACTATGAAAATTCCAGTATTCACATTTTCAGATGATGGTTTCAATAGGCAATAACACATTTTTCAAATTACAAACAAAAGGTAAAAGGAGTTTTAGTAATTCAGTACACTCCAGCAGTTGTGTACCGAATAAGTCACTGGGAACAGATTAAAGGACCAGTAAACACAGTAGATTTTCATAATCAACAAATGCAAGATAAAAAGACAATACAATAGCATTTACTCTGAATTTCAAATAAGTAGTAGATTTTTTTCTAACAAATTTAAAAGTTATGTATTATTTCCACTCCCCTTGTACCATGTGATAGCAATCAGCCAATCACAAATGCATATACGTATAGTCAGTGGATTCTTGCACATGCTCAGTAGGACCTGGTGACTCAAAAAGTGTAAATATAAAAAGACTGTGCACATTTTTTTTTTAATGGAAGTAAATTGGAAAGTTGTTTAAAATTACATGCTGTATCTGAATCATGAACATTTTATTTGACCTGAGTGTCTCTTTAAAAGTGGAGTACAATGTCCCTTTAAGTTTAACTAGCCCAATATATTTATAAAAAAAATATTTGCTGATCCATTGGAATATGTAATTTTATACTATACTACTAATTCTGCCAGTCAAGCAGATGGACCAAAGATTTCAACACTGAAAGCATTTGAAAGGTTAAATTAATCTCTCTTTAGAATCCCCAACAGTCTAAAGTTGTCATGGTAACCCAAGACTAGAGATTAGGGAACGTTATTTTTAACACAAAAAATACATATGCAGAAACTGCTCAGGGTGCTATATACCCACAGATATTGCCATTCTGTAGCACAGCAGAAACATATCACATGGGTTATTTCTGCATTCAAATAGGATACAAAAATAAAGCCAAGCAGTTATCACAAATGCATCTCAGTTTATCTGTTGAAAGTGTAGTCCTCATTTGTTAAAATCACATTTTTTTTATTTATTTTTTAGCAATTGTGTTTTAATATTTCATGAAATGTATAGTTTAGTAAAATTAAGATAGCTTTAATTTTATCTCAAAAAACAGGTTGTTGTTTTTTTATTTAGAAAATAATCCTCTTATTCCCATCTTGAGAGAGAAAAATGTAACTTCAAAAGTTAGCCATTAAACTGTAAACAAGAATGCTCTTAATAATTAAAGGCACATTCCAGTCAAAATTTAAAGGGACACTGGACCCAATTTATTTATTTCGTGATTCAGATAGAGCATGCAATTTTAAGCAACTTTCTAATTAACTCCTATTATCGCATTTTCTTCATTCTTTTGGTATGTTTATTTGAAAAACAAGAATGTAAATTTAGAACCTGGGTTGTCCTTGCTGATTGGACAGCACCAGTAAACAAGTGCTGTCCATGGTCTGAACCAAAAATTGGCTGGCTCCTTAGCTTAGATGCCTTCTTTTTCAAATAAAGAGAACAAAAGAAAAATTGATAATAGAAGTAAATATGAAAAATGGTTAAAATTTCATGCTCTATCTAAATCATGAAAGAAAAAAATTGGGTTCAGTCCCTTTAAATGAACATAGATTTATTACATCTTTGAATAGAAACATATTTGCAATATATACTTTATTGGCGAAAATGCTTCTAGTAAAAGTTATCACCGTTTTAGTGGAACAACTGGAATCCTCGCACTCAAAAAGGGTTAGTTGAAAAGGGTGAAAGTAAATAAAGTACCGCCAGGCTAAGGCTTAAAAATATAAAGCTCCTTTATTTGAAAAATACATAAAAGGCATACACGCATTTTATGTTGGCGTGTATGCCTTTTATGTATTTTTCAAATAAAGGAGCTTTATATTTTTAAGCCTTAGCCTGGCGGTACTTTATTTACTTTCACACTTTTCAACTAACCCTTTTTGAGTGCGAGGATTCCGGTTGTTCTACAGATTTTTCTACTGAGGGAAAGAGGTGAAGTTCCCTGTATACATCCTATTTGCACCAGTCGGACCGGAACCTTTGTCTTGATCACAGCTCCCGTGGGGAGCGCTGAGGAGGTGAGACAAAGTATTGCTGCAGCGGCAGCGACAGTGAAGACACAGCACGGTGAACGAGAGAGAGAGAGGTGTATGGAATTTTTCTACACACTGAGCGCCTACGAACGGAGTGTGGCACCGTTTTAGTGTTAACATTTTTCTCTGCACGTGCATGTAAAGTATAGCTAGATATTGTCCACTGCACCCACATTTTAAATAATGCAGCTGCTCAGATCATCAGTGGGGCGTGTATTATGTCAGTAATTAACAAATTGAGTAATTACCAGATGGTACAAGCACCTTAGGCTTTCTGAGCAAGTGCTGTGTTTAAAATGTTGGTGCACGGTGCATACTTAAAGGGACAGTCTACACCCAGTATATTTTTTTGTTAACTTACTATTGAATGCCATTTAAACACTGTTTAACATGTCCCTCATCTCTCTGCTTCTATGATGTGCAGGAAAACTTTAAATATCCACTGCTCGTTTGCAGTTAAAAATGGAAGTTAAGCTCTGCCCACCGCTTGGTGTATAGTTTGCTATCTCTAGTTGTTAACCAATCATGAGCGACTGCTGCAGGTAGCACAAATGTTAGAAGAAGGTGAGGGGATTTCTGTATTACTATCCCTGACACTGGCATACCCTTCATATAGTTATTAACTATTTAATAACTACCTAGCTAAAAGAAATACAAAATTACCTGTAAAATAAATCCTAACCTAAGTTACAATTAAACCTAACACTACACTATCATTAAATTAATTAAATAAATTACCTACAAATAACTACAATTAAATACAATTAAATAAACTAACTAAAGTACAAAAAATAAAAAAAAATAAGTTACAAACATTTAAAAAATATTACAACAATTTTAAGCTACTTACACCTAATCTAAGCCCCCTAATAAAATAACAAAGCCCCCAAAATAAAAAAATGCCCTACCCTATTCTACATTAAATAGTTAACAGCTCTAATACCTTACCAGCCCTTAAAAGGGCCTTTTGCGGGGCATGCCCCAAAGAATTCATCTCTTTTGCCTGTAAAAAAAAAAATACAACCCCCCCAACATTAAAACCCACCACCCACATACCCCTAATCTAACCCAAACCCCCCTTAAATAAACCTAACACTACCCCCCTGAAGATTTTCCTACCTTTAGCCGTCTTCAGCCAGCTGACCACCGATGGAACAGAAGAGGAGATCCGCAGCGGCCAAAGTCTTCATCCAAGGGGTGCTGAAGAAGTCTTCCATCCGATTGAAGTCATCATCCAGGCGGCGTCTTCAATCTTCATCCATCCGGAGTGGAGCGGAGCCATCTTCAGACGAGCCGACGCGGAGCCATCTTCTTCCACCGACGACTGAACGACGAATGACGGTTCCTTTAAGTGACATCATCAAAGATGGCGTCCCTTGAATTCCGATTGACTGATAGGATTCTATCAGCCAATCAGAATTAAGGTAGGAAAAATCTGATTGGCTGATTAAATCAGCCAATCAGATTGAAGTTCAATCGGATTGGCTGATCCAATCAGCCAATCAGATTGAGCTTGCATTCTATTGGCTGTTCCGATCAGCCAATAGAATGCGAGCTCAATCTGATTAGATCAGCCAATCGGATTGAACTTCAATCTGATTGGCTGATTTAATCAGCCAATCAGATTTTTCCTACCTTAATTCCGATTGGCTGGAAAGACTCACGTTCTTTTGCTGGGTAAAGTTAGAAGGCATTTTAGGTGTTAACCTTTTTGTATGCATGTATGTATTTACTAGTGCAGAGATTTGTTTAAGATACACATTTTTTCTGTGCTGTATATATTTTGCATTCTAGGCCTTTGCAGCATACGTATGCTTAGGTAGCTTATATCCTGACCTGTTGCTCTTTACCATTTATATTGTGGTGTTTATGTTTATATTGTGTTCACTTTATATGGTGTGGCTAAGGTATCAACAATGATCCACTAAGCGTGATGTGGGATAATAAATTTACTTGATTTTTATTACTCTCTGTGTGCCTGTGGTTTTCCCTTGCTTTTTCAGAACACTAAGATATGTTCTGGAGTACATTCTTTCTGTAAAGTCTATATCTATTATCAAGGCACCAGTGTTAAATATTCAGCGACAGCAATATGTTCTACTCTCTCATATTCATTTTATTATACTAGCATTTATAAAGTTTACTAGATTCTTAGGGTTGACAACGACAGGCGTATCGGAGTCGCTCCAAGGTAGCCAAAACCTTGATCAACAATACACAGAGGTTGTTCAAACTTAAATCTAACAGATACTACCTCAGTATCGGATTAAGGAATTATACTGTCCGAATCTGAGATATCACCCTCAAAGACTACCAGTGTATCCTATGAGCCTGAGTAGCAGGAAGTAGAACAGAAACCTTACTATCTGAATTTCTAATTTTCCTCTTGCGTATTCCTTTTAACATAGGAAAAGCAGATAATGCCGCAAATATCGCCGAAGATACCTGTGCAACAACTTCTGCAGGCAAATAAACTCCTCCAGGAGACTGAGAGGAAATTGCAGTGCACTATATGTGTTGCCATTAAGGTTTGGGATGTTTAAGGAGAAAGCTGTGGCAATGTCTAAACAGCATCATCCTAAGAGACATGAGGCTTAGAAAATAAAAGAAAATTACAAAGGAATACAATTTAAAAGGCAAAACAAAAATATAATTTATGTAAGAACTTACCTGATAAATTAATTTTTTTCATATTGGCAAGAGTCCATGAGCTAGTGACGTATGGGATATACATTCCTACCAGGAGGGGGCAAAGTTTCCCAAACCTCAAAATGCCTATAAATACACCTCCCACCACACTCACACCTTAGTTTAATTTATAGCCTAGTAGGGAGTTGTAAAAAGGAGTAAAAAAGCATACAAAAAAAAAAGAGGAACTGGAAAATAATATTGTGCTTTTATACAAAAAAAATATAACCACCAAAAACAGGGTGGGCCTCATGGACTCTTGCCATTATGAAATAAATTAATTTATCAGGTAATTTCTTACATAAATTATGTTTTCTTTAATGTAAATGGCAATAGTCAATGAGCTAGTGATGTATGGGATAAAATACCCAAGATGTGGAAGTCAACAGAAGAATCACTAGAGAGGGAGGGATAAAATAAAAACAGCTATTTCCGCTGAAAAATTAAATTTAAACAAAAAATAAGTTTTTCTATAAATTTCAATAAAAAAGGAAATTTATGCTTACCTGATAAATTGATTTCTTCTACGATACGACGAGTCCACGGATTTCATCCTTACTTGTGGGATATTATCCTCCTGCTAACAGGAAGTGGCAAAGAGCACCACAGCAGAACTGTATATATAGCTCCTCCCTTCCCCTTCACCCCCAGTCATTCGACCGAAGGTTTAGGAAGAGAAAGGAAAAGCTAAAAGGTGCAGAGGTGACTGAAGTTGTAAAAATAAAATATAATCTGTCTTAAAATGACAGGGAGGGCCGTGGACTCGTTGTATCGTAGAAGAAATCAATTTATCAGGTAAGCATAAATTTCCTTTTCTTCTACAAGATACGACGAGTCCACGGATTTTATCCTTACTTGTGGGATACAATACCAAAGCTACAGGACACGGATGAAAGGGAGGGACAAGACAGAGACCTAAACGGAAGGCACCACTGCTTGAAGAACTTTTCTCCCAAAAACAGCCTCAGAAGAAGCAAAAGTATCAAATTTGGAAAATTTGGAAAAAGTATGAAGGGACGACCAAGTCGCAGCTTTACAAATCTGTTCAACAGAAGCATCGTTTTTAAAGGCCCATGTGGAAGCCACAGTCCAAGTAGAATGAGCCGTAATTCTTTCAGGAGGCTGCTGTCCAGCAGTCTCATATGCCAGGCGGATGATATTCCTCAGCCAAAAATAAAGAGAGGTAGCCGTAGCTTTCCGACCCCTACGCTTTCCAGAATAAAAAATGAATAATGAAGATGATTGATGGAAATCCTTAGTTGCCTGTAAGTAAAACTTCAAGGCACGGACCACGTCCAGGTTATGTAACAGACGCTCCTTCTTAGAAGAAGGATTAGGACACAAAGAAGGAACAACAATTTCCTGATTAATATTCTTACTTGAAACAACCTTAGGAAGAAATCCAGGTTTGGTACGTAAAACCACCTTATCAGAATGATATATAAGATAAGGCGAATCACATTGTAACGCTGAAAGCTCAGAAACTCTTTGAGCAGAAGAAATAGCAACTAAAAACAGAACTTTCCAAGATAACAATTTAATATCTATGGAATGCATGGGTTCAAATGGAACCCCTTGAAGAACTCGAACAACTAAATTCAAACTCCAGGGAGGAGTAATTGGTCTAAATACAGGCTTAATTCTAGATAGAGCCTAACAAAAAGACTGAACATCTGGCACATCTGCCAAACATTTGTGAAGCAAAATTGACAAAGCAGAAATTTGTCCCTTTAAAGAACTTGCTGATAACCCTTTCTCCAATCCTTCTTGGAGAAAGGACAGAATCCTGGGAATCCTAACTTTACTCCATGAGCAACCCTTGGATTCACACCAATAAAGATATTTACGCCATATCTTATGATAGATTTTTCTAGTGACAGGCTTTCGAGCCTGTATCAAAGTATCGATTACCGAATCAAAGAATCCTCGCTTAGATAAAATCAAGCGTTCGTCTCCAAACAGTCAGCTGCAGAGAAATTAGATTTTGATGTTGGAAAGGACCTTGAATGAGAAGGTCTTGTCTCAAAGGAAGTTTCCACGGTGGCAGAGAGGACATGTCCACTAGATCCGCATACCAAGTCCTGCGTGGCCACGCAGGCGCTATCAGGATTACTGAAGCTCTCTCCTGTTTGATTCGAGCAATCACGCGAGGAAGGAGAGGAAACGGTGGAAACACATAAGCTAGGCTGAGCGACCAAGGCACTGCCAAGGCATCTATCAGTTCGGCCTGGGGATCCCTCGACCTGGATCCGTAACGTGGAAGCTTGGCATTCTGACGAGATGCCATCAGATCCAGTTCCGGTCTGACCATTGTCGAATCAATGAAGCAAACAAAGTTCCCACTCCCCTAGATGAAAAGTCTGACGACTTAGAAAATCCGCTTCCCAGTTTTCTACTCCTGGGATGTAGATTGCCGACAGATAACAAGAGTGGGCCTCCGCCCATCGGATTATCTTGGATACTTCTATCATAGCTAAGGAACTCCTTGTTCCCCGCTGATCATTGATATATGCCACAGTCGTGATGTTGTCCGACTGGAATCTGATGAATTTGGCCGAAGCCAACTGAGGCCATGCCTGAAGCGCATTGAATATTGCTCTCAGTTCCAGAATATTGATTGGAAGTAGAGACTCCACCTGAGTCCAAACACCCTGAGCCTTCAGGGAATTCCAGACTGCACCCCAGCCCAGAAGACTGGCGTCCGTTGTCACTATCACCCACGAGGGTCTGCGGAAACATGTCCCCTGGGACAGATGATCTGGCGACAACCACCAAAGAAGAGAGTCTCTGGTCTCTTGATCCAGATTTATCTGAGGAGATAAATTTGCATAGTCCCCATTCCACTGTCCGAGCATGCACAGCTGCAGTGGCCTGAGATGAAAGCGGGCAAATGGAATGATGTCCATTGCCGCTACCATTAATCCAATGACCTCCATACACTGAGCCACAGATGGCCGAGGAATGGACTGAAGTGCTCAGCAAGTATTTAGAATCTTTGTTTTTCTGACCTCCGTCAGAAATATTTTCATGTCTACCGAGTCTATCAGAGTCCCCAAGAAAGGAACCCTTGTTTGTGGAACTAGTGAACTCTTTTCTATGTTCACCTTCCAACCGTGAGTTCTCAGGAAAGACAATACTATGTCCGTGTGAGATTTTGTCAAATGATAAGTTGACACCTGAATCAGAATATCGTCCAGATAAGGCGCCACTACTATGCCCCGCAGTCTGAGAACCACTAGAAGAGACCCTAGAACCTTTGTGAAGATTCTGGGTGCTGTGGCCAACCTGAAGGGAAGAGCCACAAACTGATAATGTTTGTCCAGGAAGGCAAACCTTAGGAACTGATGATGATCCTTGTGAATAGGGATATGAAGGTATGCATCCTTCAAGTCCACGGTAGTCATATAGTGACCCTCCTGGATCATTGGTAAGATTGTTCGTATAGTCTCCATCTTGAATGATGGAACTCTGAGAAACTTGTTTAGACACTTGAGATCTAAAATGGGTCTGAAAGTTCCCTCTTTTTTGGGAACCACGAAAAGATTTGAGTAAAATCACTGCCCCTGTTCCAGTTTTGGAACGGGACAAATTACTCCCATAGTAGAGAGGTCTTTTACACAGCGTAAGAACGCCTCTCTTTTTATCTGGTCTACAGATAATCGTGAAAGATGAAATCTCCCTCTTGGGAGAAAATCCTTGAATTCCAGTTGATACCCGTGGGTCATGATTTCCATTGCCCAAGGGTCCTGAATGTCTCTTGCCCAAGCCTAAGCAAAGAAAGAAAGTCTGCCCCCTACTAGATCTGGTCCCGGATCGGGGGCCGTCTCTTCATGATGTCTTTGCTGCAGCAGCGGGCTTCTTGGATTGTTTACCTTTATTCCAAGCCTGGTTGGGTTTCCAGACTGACTTGGATTGAGCAAATTCCCTTCCTGCTTTGAGGAGGAAGAGGAAGCAGAGGGTCCTCCTTTAAAATTTCGAAAGGAACGAAAATTATTTTGTTTACCCCTCATCTTAACAGACTTATCCTGAGGTAGGGCATGGCCTTTACTTCCAGTAATGTCAGAAATGATTTCCTTCAATTCAGACCGAATAGGGTCTTACCTTTAAAAGGACTAGCTAAAAGCTTAGATTTTGATGACACATCAGCAGACCAAGATTTGAGCCATAACGCTCTACGCGCTAAAATGGCAAATCCTGCATTTTTCGCCTCTAGTTTAGAAATTTGAAAAGCGGCATCAGTAATAAAAAAAAATAGCTAGCTTGAGAGCCTTAATTCTACCTTCAGAGACTCTTCTAGAGCATCAAACCAAAAAGCTGCTGCAGTAGTATCTGGAACAATGCAAGCCTAGGTTGTAAAAGAAAATCCTGATGAATAAATAATTTCTTTAGAAGACCCTCTAACTTTTTATCCATAGGGTCTTTGAAAGCACAACTGTCCTCAATAGGTATAGTTGTACGCTTAGCCAGGATAGAAATAGCTCCCTCCACCTTAGGGACCATTTGCCAAGAATCCGTAATCAGTGTAAGTAGGCACCTCTAGATATTTGTCCATCTTACACAATTTCTCTGGTGGTATCACAATAGTATCACAATCATCCAGAGTCGCTAAAACCTCCCGAAGTAACAGGCGGAGGTGTTCAAGCTTAAATTTAAAGGACATCACGTCCGAATCTGTCTGAGGTAAAAGTTCTCCCTCAGACAGTAATTCCCTGACCCCCAACTCAGAGCACTGTGAGGGTACATCGGAAATAGCCAATAAAGCATCAGAGGATTCAGTATTCACATTAATACCTGACCTACTGCGTTTACCCTGCAACACTGGTAATTTAGATAATACCTCTGTAAGGGTAGTTGACATAACTGCAGCCATCTTCTGCAGGTTAAAAGAATTAAACGCACTAGAGGTACTTGGCATCGCTTGTGTGGGCGTTAAAGGTTGTGACACTTGGGGAGAATTGGATGGCATATCCTGATTCTCTTCAGACTGAGAATCATCCTTAAGCACATTTTCTTTACCTAAAATATGCTTTTTACAATGTAAGGCCCTTTCAGTACAAGAGGTACACAATGTAAGAGGGGGTTCCACAATGGCTTCCAAACACATAGAGCAATGAGTTTCCTCAATGTCAGACATGTTGAACAGACTAGTAATAACCACAATAGTCGTTAAAATTTTTTTGAAAAACGTGTACTGTGCCTTTAAGAGATAAAAAAAAGCGCACAATTTTTTCCGAACAGCCTAAAAACGTTAAATAACGCTAATTAGCTACTCATATAGTGCCAAAAATTATTGCACCCTAAGAGCAAAGGGTAAAATTAACCTCTAAAAGTTTTTTATAGCAAAAAATGTATTTGATTTAAAAAAACGACCCCTGCACCTCGCCACAGCTCTGCTGTGGCACCTACCTGCCCCCAGGGTACTGCAAAAAGACTAGATAACGATCCGGTTAACAGGACATCAGCTTAGGCACATCCGGAGCTAATGCCTGCTGCCTTCTCAGCCAGAGTAACTGCGCGTCTGAGTGTGTGCGAAAATAGGCCCCGCCCATCATGGACGACGTTCACCTCAGCCTGTACAACTGCATGGGAAGCGGTTTAGCCATAAGCCATGTGGTCCCCAAAACACAACCTCATAAAACAGCCATATAATTGTTTGTTATCTACAAATAAAAACAAAACCGTTAAGCTGCCTCTCCCAGTGTCTCTGATATATGCTGCAATAAGCCCTTTGCTGCATTAAGCCCAGTACTATGTCAATAAATAATACACACAGGTTTTTCAGTAATACCCTCTGTCTCAACAGGTCTACTGCTTACCCCTTCCCTTGCAGGTACAAAATGTCAGCCAATTCTGATACACTAAGTCTCCTCAGAAATAAAGGACTAAACATACCTCAATGCTGCTTGTAGCATGAAACCGTTCTCCACACTGAAGATTTCTCTTGTACTACCTTCAGAAGCTCTGTGGGAACCAACATGGATCTTAGTTACATCCGCTAAGATCATCAACCTCAGGGCAGAATTCTTCTTCCATATCCTCCCTGAGGAAAATAGTACTCACCGGTACCATTTAAAATAAAAATCTTCTTGATTGAAGAAACTAAAACTAACACCTCACTTTACCTCTTCCTAATATAACACAGGCAAAGAGAATGACTGGGGGTGGAGGGGAAGGGAGGAGCTATATATACAGCTCTGCTGTGGTGCTCTTTGCCACTTCCTGTTAGCAGGAGGATAATATCCCACAAGTAAGGATGACTTGTCGTATCTTGTAGAAGAAAAAAACTTAAAAAATACATCAAAATGGTAAAATTTAGTAAATGTATGCAAGAAGACCAAGTTGCTGCTTTGCAAATCTGATCAACTGAAGCTTCATTCTTAAAAGCCCACAAAGTGGCAACAGATCTAGTAGAATGAGCTGTAATTCTCTGAGGCGGAGACTGTTCAGCCTCCAAATAAGCCTTGTGAATCAAAAGCTTTAACCAAGATGCCAAAGAAATGGCAGAGGCTTTCTGACCTTTCCTAGAACCAGAAGACAATAAATAGACTAGGGGCGCGATCCGATATACAGCGTAGTTTTCGGCGCAAGCGAGGTAACCCGCACCGCTCGTAGTTTCACCTCGCACATCGGGGTATTACATATACCCCGCCGGCAGTTGCTAAAGTGCCGTAAGTCGGACAAACTAGCGATGTCCAGAAATGAGCGTAACTACAAATTTCTGGAAACGCCAGTGACTTACGGCACTTTAGAAACTGCCTGCGCCTAAAAAAAGTAACTAAAATATTAAATCAACCATAATTGTCTAACACGCCTCCCTAAAATAGCCCGACACGTAAACCAATATATCCGCAATCCCCCCTCTCACTCCTAATAATAAATGTATTAACCCCTAGACCGACAACCCCCCACAACGCAATAAGCGTAATTATTAACCCCTAAACCGCCATAGCCCACACCGCAATAAACCTATCCTAGTATTAACACCTAAACCGCCGCTTCCGGAGCCCACCGCCACCTACATTATATGTATTAACCCCTAAACCGCTGCTCCCGGACCCCGCCGCCACCTACATTAAATTTATTAACCTCTAATCTGCCCCCCCCTACACCGCCGCCACCTACATTAAATATATTAACCTCTAATCTGACCCCCCTACACCGCCGCCACCTACATTAACTGTATTACCCCCTAATCTGACCCTCCTACACCGCCGCCACGTACATTAAATATATTACCCCCTTATCTGACCCCCCTACACCGCCGCCACCTACATTAAATATATTAACCTCTAATCTGACCCCCCTACACCGCCGCCACCTACATTAAATATATTACCCCCTAAACCTAAGTCTAACGCTAACACCCCCTAACTTAATTATTATTTAAATAAATCTAAATAATATTAATATTATTAACTAAATTATTCCTATTTAAAACTAAATACTTACCTATAAAATAAACCCTAAGATAGCTACAATATAATTAATAATTACATTGTAGCTATTTTAGGATTTATATTTATTTTACAGGTAACTTTGTATTTATTTTAACTAGGTACAATAGCTATTAAATAGTTACCTAGTTAAAATAATTACAAAATTACCTGTAAAATAAATCCTGACTTCGCATTCTATTGGCTGATCCAATCAGCCAATCGGATTGAACTTCAATCCGATTGGCTGATTAAATCAACCAATCGGATTTTTCCTACCTTATTCTGATTGGCTGATAGAATCCTATCAGCCAATCGGAATTCGAGGGACGCCATCTTGGATGATGTCATTTAAAGGACCAGCCATTCGTCGGGTAGTCGTCGGCCGAGAAGGATGTTCCGCGCCGGAGGTCTTAAAGATGGAGCCGCTCATCACCGGAAGGATGAAGATAGAAGATGCCGCTTGGATGAAGACTTCTGCTGGATGGAGGACCTCTTCTGCACCGATCGGATGAAGACTTCTGCCCGGCTGGAGGACCACTTGTGCCCAGATCGGATGAAGAGTTCGGCCCGGCTGGGTGAAGATGGCTCAAGGTAGGGTGATCTTCAATGGGGTAGTGTTAGGTTTATTTAAGGGAGGATCGGGTGGGTTTTAGAGTAGGGGTGTGTGGGTGGTGGGTTGCAATGTTGGGGGGTATTCTATTTCTTTTTTTTACAGGTAAAAGAGCTGATTACTTTGGGGCAATGCCCCGCAAAAAGCCCTTTTAAGGGCTGGTAAAAGAGTTGATTACTTTGGGGCAATGCCCCGCAAAAAGCCCTTTTAAGGGCTATTTGTAATTTAGTTTAGGATAGGGAATTTTATTATTTTGGGGGGCTTTTTTATTTTATTAGGGGGCTTATATTAGGTGTAATTAAACTTCTTGTAATTTTTATTTTTTGTAATTTAGTGTTTGTTTTTTTGTAATATAGTTTAGTTTATTTAATTGTATTTTATTTTAGATAATTGTAGTTAATTTATTTAATTAATTTATTGATAGTGTAGTGTTAGGTGTATTTGTAACTTAGGTTAGGATTTATTTTACAGGTAATTTTTTAATTATTTTAACTAGGTAGCTATTAAATAGTAATTAACTATTTAATAGCTATTGCACCTAGCTAAAATAAATACAAAGTTACCTGTAAAATAAATATAAATCTTAAAATAGCTACAATGTAATTATTAATTATATTGTAGCTATCTTAGGGTTTATTTTATAGGTAAGTATTTAGTTTTAAATAGGAATAATTTAGTTAATAATATTAATATTATTTAGATTTATTTAAATAATAATTAAGTTAGGGGGTGTTAGGGTTAGACTTAGGTTTAGGGGGTAATCCATTTAATGTAGGTGGCGGCGGTGTAGGGGGGTCAGATTAGGGGTTAATAAATTTAACATAGGTGGCGGCGGTGTAGGAGGGTTAGATTAGAGGTTAATATATTTAATGTAGGTGGCAGCGGTGTAGGGGGCTCAGATTAGGGGTTAATAAAGTTAATGTAGGTGGCGGCGGGGTCTGGGAGCGGCTGTTTAGGGGTTAAACACTTTATTTAGTGGTGGCGGGGTCCGGGAGCGGTAGTTTAGGGGTTAAACACTTTATTAGGTATTGCAGGTAGATAAACATTGCGCATGCATTAGGTGTTAGTTTTTTTTTTTTAGGAATTTTAGGGAGTTACGGTGCTCCCATACTCAGTGAAAGGCCTGCTATGGCTGCTTTTTATGGCGAGGTGAAAATGGAGTAAGTTTTCTCCATTTTCGCCACGTAAGGCCTTGCGCTGGATATTGGATACCGAATTGCGCTGGTTTTATATGTTAGTCTATGGGGGAAAAACTACGTCCGACGAGTGAAATATACGTGCCGCATTTATATGCGCTGTATATAGGATACAAAACCCGCGCAAAAAACGGTGTCACCGGCTTTTGCGGGCGACGCTGCATATCGGATGGGGCCCTAGAAATCTTCCTGAAATTCTTAGTAGCCTCAACATAGTATTTCAAAGCTCTTACCACATCCAAAGAATGTAACGTTTTCTCAAGAGAATTCTTAGGATTCGGACACAAGGAAGGAACAACAATTTTCCTACTAATATTATAATTCACAACCTTAGTAAGAAATTTAAACGAAGTCCGCAAAACAGCTTTATCATGATGGAAAATTAGAAAAGGAGACTCACAAGAGAGAGCGGACAATTCAGAAACTCTTCTAGCAGAAGAGATAGCCAAAAGGAACAACACTTTCCAAGAAAGTAGTTTAATATCCAAAGAATGCATAGGCTCAAAAAGGAGGAGCCTGCAAAGCCTTTAAAACCAAATTAAGACTCCATGGAGGAGAAAGAGACTTAATAAAAGGCTTGATACGGACCAAAGCCTGAACAAAATAGTGAATATCAGGAAGTTTAGCAATCCTTCTATGAAATGAATCAGAAAGAGCAGAGATTTGTCCCTTCAAAGTACTTGCAGACAAACCTTTATCCAAACCATCCTGAAGAAACTGTAAAATTCTAGGAATTCTAAAAGAATGCCAAGAGAATTTATGAGAAGAACACCATGAAATATAGGTTTTCCAAACCCAATAATAAATCTTCCTAGAAATAGACTTACCAGCCTGCAACATAGTATTAATCACTGAGTAAGAGAAACCTCTATGACTAAGCACTAAGCATTCAATTTCCATACCTTCAAATTTAGTGATTTGAGATCCTGATGGAAAAACGGCACTTGAGACAGAAGGTCTGGCCTTTAAAGAAGGGACCAAGGTTGCCAACTGGACATCCGGACAAGATCCGCATACCAAAACCTGTGAGGCCATGCTGGTGCTATCAGAAACACATGCGATTGTTCCATTGCGATCTTGGAGATCACCCTAGAGGCATTGGTAAGACCAAGGAACTGCTAACGCATCCACCATCTCCGCCTGATGATCCCTGGACCTGGAAAGGTATCTGGGAAGTTTCCCGATTAGATCTATTACTGGGAGACCCCACATCTGTAAAACACATCTGGATGGAGAGACCACTCCCCCGGATGTAAAGTCTGACGGCTAAGATAATCCGCCTCCCAATTGTCTACACCTGGGCTATGAATCGCAGAAATTAGACAGGAGTTGGATTCCGCCCAAGAAAGTATCCGTGATACTTCTTTCATTGCTAAAGGACTGCGAGTCCCTCCCTGATGATTGACATATACCACAGTTGTGATATTGTCTGTCTGAAAGCGAATGAAAAGTTCTCTCTTTAATAGAGGCCAAGCCTGAAGAGCCCTGAAAATAGCATGGAGTTCTAAAATATTGATTGGTAACCTCGCCTCTAGAGGATTCCAAACCCCTTGTGCTGTCAATGAACCCCAGACAGCTCCCCAACCTGAAAGACTTGCATCTGTCGAGACTACAGTCCAGGATGGACGAACAAAAGAGGCCCCTTGAACAATCCGATGATGGTCTAACCACCAAGTCAGAGAGAGTTGAATGCTGGGATTTAAGCATCAATTGTGATATCCGAGAATGATCCCTGCACCATTGATTCAGCATGCAAAACTGCAGAGGTCTCATGTGAAAACGAGCAAAAGGGATCGCGTCTGATGCTGTAGTCATGAGACCTAAAACTTCCATGCACATAGCCACTAAAGGGAATGATCGAGACTGAAGGTTTCGACAGGCAGAAACCAATTTCATCTGTCTCTTGTCTGTTAAAGAGTCATGGACACTGAATCTATCTGGAAACCTAAAAAGGTAACCTATGTCTGAGGAATCAAGAAACTCTTTGGTAAATTGATCCTCCAACCATGTCTTTGAAGAAACAACACAAGTTGATTTGTGTGAGAATCTGCTAAATGAAAAGATCGAGCCAGTACAAAGGAATCGTCCAAATAAGGAAACACCGCAATACCCTGCTCCCTGATTACAGATAAAAGGGCACCGAGAACCTTGAAAAGATTCTTGGAGCTGTCGCTAAGCCAAATGGAAGAGCGACAAATTGTTAATGCTTGTCTAGAAAAGAGAATCTCAGAAACCGATAGTTATCTGGATGAATCGGAATGTGAAGATAAGCGTCCTGTAAGTCTATTGTGGACATGTATTGACCTTGCTGAACAAAAGGTAGAATAGTCCTTATAGTCACCATCTTGAAAGTTGGGACCCTTACAAAACGATTAAAAAACTTCAGATCCAGAACTAGTCTGAATGAATTTTCTTTCTTTGGGACAATGAATAGATTTGAATAAAACTCCAGACCCTGTTCCTGCAGCGGAACTGGTATAATTACCCCTGAAAGCTCCAGATCTGAAACACACTTCAGAAAAGCCTGAACTTTCACAGGATTTGTTGCAAAGTGAGAAAGAATCTTTTCACAGGAGGTCTTACTCTGAAACCTATTTGATACCCTTACGAGACAATGCTCTGAATCCACTGATTTAGAACAGAATCTGCCCAAATGTCTTGAAATAATTTCAATCTGCCCCCCACCAGCTGAACTGGATTGAGGGCCTCACCTTCATGCAGACTTGGGGGCTTGCTTTGGTTTTTTAAAAGGCTTGGATTTATTCAAGCTTGAAGACGGCTTCTACTTGGAACCAGAGTCCTTAGGAGAAGGAGTGGTTTTCTGTTCTCTATTCTGACGAAAGGCAAAAAAACTCCCTTCCCCCCAGTGATAGTGGAAATAGAATCCAACTAAGAACCAAATAAATTACTACCCTGGAAAGATAGAGATAGTAATCTAGATTTAGATACCATGTCAACATTCTAAGATTTAAGCCATAAAGCTCTTCTAGCTAAAATAGCTAAAGATATAGATTTAACATCAATCTTGATTATATAAAAAATAGCATCACAGATTATTATTATTCTTTATTTATAAAGCGCCAACAGATTCCGCAGCGCTGCCCATGGGTACAAGGATAACAGTACAGTGAAGAAACAATACGATAAGACACAAAATTTTACAGACAAATACAGGGGGAATTGAGGGCCCTATTCCTGTGGGAACTTACAATCTAGACGGGTAGGAGGATTGGAAACAGGAGGTGGGGACTGCAGAGGTGAGAATGATATTAGTGAGGAGATAGAGGGCAACTGTTAGTTAAGTGAAGTTAGTTTGTTGATAAGTTGGGTGATAAGCTTCCCTGAACAGAAAGGTCTTTAGGGAACGTTTAAAGGAGGAGAGGTTAGCATGATTAGCATGTTGAAGCAAACAAACAATGCTAGACAAATCAGGATCTGCTTCCTGATGTGCTAAGCTATCCAACCAAAAAGTTGATGCAGCTGCAACATCAGTCATCGAAATGGCAGGTCTGAGAATATAGTCAGAATGTAAATAAGCTCTCCTTAGATAAGATTCAATCTTCCTATCTAAAGGATCCTTAAAAGATGTACTTTCTTTCATTGGAATAGTAGTGCGTTTGGCAAGAGTAGAAATAGCCCCATCAACCTTAGGGACTATTTCCCAAAACTCCAATTTGGCCACTGGTAAAGGATATAACTTCTTGAACCTAGAGAAAGGATTAAAAGAAGCACTAGGCTTAGACCATTCCTTAGCAATCACATCAGAAACAGCATCTGGAACAGGAAAAACCTCAGGAGTAATCACAGGAGGTTTAGAAACATAATTTAAATGCTTACTGGATTTGTTTTAAAGAGGATCGGACTCCTCAATATACAAAGTAACCAATACTTCTTTAAATAAAGAACAAATATATTCAATCTATTTTTGTTTGTTTTGAAAAAGCTTTATTGAAAATTAAGCAAACAGTAAACAAATTACTTGGATCATATAAAAGAAAAAATAAGTATGATTGAGACCCTCAAGAGAGAGTCACATTACAAGATTGTTTACTAAGGAACAGTGCATGACAATAAAATAAAAAGAACAAAAACAACATTAGATAAATCTCATACCATGTTACCCTCACAGGAAGGCATAAAAATGCCAGCTATAGAGGAGTTAATATGTAGTTAATCCTCCGACTAACTGACTCCGAGAGTGTCTGGTGCTATCAGGTTTGCAAGCTGATGGATAAGTGGCTAAGGGGTTGTGTGCTCATTTGGTCTGGAATAATTGTGGGTATGAAGATGGGGTCTTAAGGGAGGTGAAGAGTGGTCATGTAGGTTGTGATACTTAGCTCAAATATTCTTCTCAGAGGAAACGGATGGAATGCTAATAATTTTTACGTTTACTGTTCGTATAGTGGTATTTTTCCAACTGGAGTGTTTGGGAAGTCATCTCTCTCCAATTGGCAAATGATGGGAGGAGCGGTGACTTCCAATGTTTCGGGATAAGCCTTTTTGCTGAGTTGATCATAATGGTCAGCAATGTGAGTCTTAGTTTACATTTAATCTTGGTGAATTTGTTGAAAAGGAAAAACCAGATGTTTAGGTCAAGGGTCATTGAAAGTGTCTTTTCTATTTTGGTCTTGATCGCCAACCAGTAGGATTGGGCAATGGGGCAAGTCCACCAAATGTAAGTGGGGGTAACCACCATATCTCACCGCACCCCCTCCAGCAGATTGGGGAGGACATAGGGAAGATTAGGTGCAGGCGGGATGGTGTGTAGTACCATCTGCATAAAAACATAATTTATGTAAGAACTTACCTGATAAATTCATTTCTTTCATATTGGCAAGAGTCCATGAGCTAGTGACGTATGGAATATACATTCCTACCAGGAGGGGCAAAGTTTCCCAAACCTCAAAATGCCTATAAATACACCCCCCACCACACCCACAATTCAGTTTAACGAATAGCCAAGAAGTGGGGTGATAAGAAAGGAGCGAAAGCATCAACAAGGAATTGGAATAATTGTGCTTTATACAAAAAAATCATAACCACCACAAAAAGGGTGGGCCTCATGGACTCTTGACAATATGACAGAAATTAATTATCAGGTAAGTTCTTACATAAATTATGTTTTCTTTCATGTAATTGGCAAGAGTCCATGGGCTAGCATGGGATAGCAAATACCCAAGATGTGGAACTCCACGCAAGAGTCACTAGAGAGGGAAGGATAAAAATAAAGACAGCCAATTCCGCTGAAAAATTAATCCACAACCCAAATCAAAAGTTTTATTCTTTATAATGAAAAAAACTGAAATTATAAGCAGAAGAATCAAACTGAAACAGCTGCCTGAAGTACTTTTCTACCAAAAACTGCTTCTGAAGAAGAGAAATGGTAGAATTTAGTAAAAGTATGCAAAGAAGGCCAAGTCGCTGCTTTGCAAATCTGATCAACAGAAGCTTCATTCTTAAAAGCCCAGGAAGTAGAAACTCACCTAGTAGAATGAGCCGTAATCCTCTGAAGCGGGGATTTAACCGACTCCAAATAAGCATGACGAATCAAAAGCTTTAACCAAGATGCCAAAGAAATGGCAGAAGCCTTCTGACCTTTCCTAGCACCAGAAAAGATAACAAATAGACTAGAAGTCTTTCTGAAATCTTTAGTAGCTTCAACATAATATTTCAAAGCTCTTACCACATCCAAAGAATGTAAAGATCTCTCCAGAGAATTCTTAGGATTAGGACACAAGGAAGGGACAACAATTTCTCTACTAATGTTGTTGGAATTCACAACTTTAAATGAAGTCAGAAAAACCGCCTTATCCTGATGAAAAAATCAGAAAAGGAGACTCACAAGAAAGAGCAGATAATTCAGAAACTCTTCTAGCTGCAGAGATGGCCAAAAGGAACAATACTTTCCAGGGAAGTAATTTAATGTCCAAAGAATGCATAGGCTCAAACGGAGGAGCTTGTAAAGCCCTCAAACCCAAATTAAGACTCCAAGGAGGAGAAATTGGCTTAATGACAGGCTTGATATGAACCAAAGCCTGAACAAAACAATGAATATCAGGAAGATTAGCAATCTTTCTGTGAAACAGAACAGAAAGAGCAGAGATTTGTTCTTTCAAGGAACTTGCAGACAAACCCTTATCCAAACCATCCTGAAGAAATTGTAAAATCCTAGGAATTCTAAAAGAATGCCAAGAGAATTTATGAGAAAAACACCATGAAATGTAAGTCTTCCAAACTCGGTAATAAATCTTTCTAAACACAGATTTGCGAGCCTGCAACATAGTATTAATCACTGAGTCAGAGAAACCTCTATGACTAAGCACTAGGCGTTCAAATTTCCATACCTTCAAATTTAATGATTTGAGATCCTAATGGAAAAAAGGACCTTGTGATAGAAGGTCTGGCCTTAACGGAAGTGGCCAAGGTTGGCAACTGGACATCCGAACAAGATCCGCATACCAAAACCTGTGTGGCCATGCTGGAGCCACCAGCAGTACAAATGAACGCTCCATTATGATTTTGGAAATCACTCTTGGAAGAAGAACTAGAGGCGGAAAGAGATAAGCAGGTTGATAATTCCAAGGAAGTGACAACGCATCCACTGCTTCCGCCTGAGGATCCCTGGACCTGGACAGGTACCTGGGAAGTTTCCTGTTTAGATGAGAAGCCATCAGATCTATTTCTGGAAGCCCCCACATCTGAACAATCTGAAGAAACACATTTGGGGGAAGAGACCATTCTCCCGGATGTAAGGTCTGGCGACTGAGATAATCCGCTTCCCAATTGTCTATACCTGGGATATGGACCGCAGAGATTAGGCAGGAACTGGATTCCGCCCATGCAAGTATCCGAGATACTTCTTTCATAGCTAGAGGAGTGTGAGTCCCACCTTGATGATTGACATACGCCACGGTTGTGACATTGTCTGTCTGAAAACAAATAAATGATTCTTTCTTCAGAAGAGGATAAAACTGAAGAGCTCTGAAAATCGCACGGAGTTCCAAAATATTGATTGGTAATCTCGCCTCTTGAGATTTCCAAACCCCCTGCGCTGTCATAGATCCCCAGACAGCTCCCCAACCTGAAAGACTCGCATCTGTTGTGATCCCAGTCCAGGTTGGACAAACAAAAGAGGCCCCCTGAACTAAACGATGGTGATCTAACCACCAAGTCAGAGAAAGTCGAATATTGGGATTTAAGGATATTGATTGTGATATCCTTGTTTAATCCCTGCACCATTGGCTCAGCCTACAAAGCTGAAGCGGTCTCATGTGAAAACGAGCAAAGGGGATTGCGTCCGATGCTGCAGTCATGAGGCCTAAAACCTCCATGCACATAGCTACTGAAGGGAATGATTGAAACTGAAGGTTCCGACAAGCTGAAACCAATTTCAGACGTCTTTTGTCTGTTAGAGACAAAGTCATGGATACTAAATCTATTTGGAATCCTAAAAAGGTTACCCTTGTCTGAGGAATCAAGGAACTTTTTGGTAAATTGATCCTCCAACCATGTTCTTGAAGAAACAACACTAGCTGATTCGTGTGAGATTCTGCAGAATGTAAAGACTGAGCAAGTACCAAGATATCGTCCAAATAAGGAAACACTGCAATACCCCGCTCTCTGATTACAGAGAGTAGGGCACCGAGAACCTTCGAAAAGATCCTTGGAGCTGTTGCTAGGCCAAAAGGAAGAGCAACAAATTGGTAATGCTTGTCTAGAAAAGAGAATCTCCGGAACTGATAATGATCTGGATGAATCGGAATATGAAGATATGCATCCTGTAAATCTATTGTAGACATATAATGCCCTTGCTGAATAAAAAGCAGAATAGTCCTTATAGTCACCATTTTGAATGTTGGTATTCTTACATAACGATTCAAGATCTTTAGATCCAGAACTGGTCTGAAAGAATCCTCTTTCTTTGGAACAATGAACAGATTTGAATAAAACCCCAGACCCCGTTCCGGAAAGGGAACTGGCACAATTACCCCGGATAACTCCAGGTCTGAAACACACATCAGGAAAGCCTGAGCCTTCACTGGGTTCACTGGAATGCGTGAGAGAAAGAAACTTCTCACAGGCGGTCTTACCTTGAAACCTATTCTGTACCCTTGAGAAACAATGTTCTGGATCCAATGATTTTGGATTTAATTGATCCAAACATCTTTGAAAAACCTTAGTCTGCCCCCTACCAGCTGCGCTGGAATGAGGGCCACACCTTCATGCGGACTTGGGGGCTGCTTTTGGTTTTCTAAAAGACTTGAATTTATTCCAGACTTGAGAAGGCTTCCATTTGGAAACCGTTCCTTTAGGGGAAGGGTCAGATTTCTGTTCCTTATTCTTACGAAAGGAACGAAAACAGTTAGAAGCCCTAAATTTACCCTTATCTTATTTACCCTTTATCCTGAGACAAAAAAGCTCCCTTCCCCCCAGTAACAGTTGAAATAATAGAATCCAACTGAGAACCAAATAATTTATTACCTTGGAAAGAAAGAGATAGCAATGTTGACTTAGAAGTCATATCTGCATTCCAAGTTTTAAGCCATAAAGCTCTTCTAGCTAAAATAGCTAAAGACATATACCTGACATCAATTCTAACTATATCAAAAATGACATCACAAATGAAATTATTAGCATGTTGAATAAGCTTAACTGCTATACACATTAGGATCTGGTACTTGTTGCGCTAAAGTTTCCAACCAAAAAGTTGAAGCCACAGCAACATCAGCCAAAGAAATAGCAGGCCTAAGAAGATGACCTGCACATAAATAAGCCTTCCTTAGATAAGATTCAAGTTTCCTATCTAAAGGATCTTTAAAAGAAGTACTATCTGCCGTAGGAATAGTAGTACGCTTTGCAAGAGTAGAGATAGCCCCATCAACTTTGGGGATCTTTTCCCAAAACTCCAATCTATCAGTTGGCAAAGGGTACAGTTTTTTAAACCTTAAAGAAGGAGTAAATTAAGTACCCAGACTATTCCATTCCCTAGAAATTACATCTGAAATAGCATCACGAACTGGAAAAACCTCTGGAATAACTACATGAGGTTTAAAAACCGAATTCAAACGTTTACTAGTTTTAATATCAAGAGGACTAGTCTCCTCCATATCTAATGCAATCAACACCTCTTTTAATAAAGAACGAATATACTCCATTTTAAATAAATATGAAGTTTTGTCAGTGTCAATATCTGAGGCAGAATCTTCTGAACCAGATAGATCCTCATCAGAGATAGATAAATCAGAATGCTGTCGGTCATTTAAAAATTCATCGAAATTATGAGAAGTTTTAAAAGACCTTTTACGTTTATTAGATGGTGGTATAACAGACAAGGCCTTCTGAATAGAATTAGAAACAAATTCTCTCACATTAACAGGAATATCCTGAACATTAGATGTTGAAGGAACAACAACAGGTAATGGATTATTACTAATGGAAATATCTGCTTTCGAAAGTTTATCATGACAACCAACACAAACTACAGCCGGAGGAACAGTTACCACAAGTTTACAACAAATGCACTTAGCTTTGGTAGAACAGACATCAGGCAGCAGAATTCCAGTAGTAGATTCTGAAACAGGGTCAGCATGGGACATCTTGCAATATGTAATAGAAAAAACAACATATAAAGCAAAATTATCAATTTCCTTATATGACAGATTCAGGAATGGGAAAAAATGCAAACAGAATAAGCCTCTGGAAACCAGAAGCAAAAAGAAATAATGACTTAAATAATGTCAAAATCTGGCGCCAAGTATGACACCCAAACTGACAAATATTTTTTGGCGCCAAAAAACGTCTGCAACAAACACGAGCGTTATAGATGACGCAACTACATGCAAACTCTCTGCGCCAACTAAGACGCCGTAAATGACGACATAACGCCAATAAACGTAATTCTCGCGCCAAAAATGATGCAATAAATTATAGCATTTAGCGCTCCCGCGAGCCTAACAGCCCGCAATTTAGAAAGAAAGTCAATTGAAAAAATTTCAGGTAAAAAATATATATATATATTTTTTTATATATGCATTTCACAAAAATGAAACTGACAGTCTGTAAGAAGGAAAAAACTGAGTAACCTGAATCATGGCAAATAGTATAAAACATATATTTAGAACTTTACATATAAAGTGCCAAACCATAGCTGAGAGTGTCATAAATAAAAGGAAACATACTTACCAAAGACACTCATCTACATAAAGTAGATAGCCAAACCAGTACTGAAACGAGAATCAGTAGAGGTAATGGTATATAAGAGTATATCGTCGATCTGAAAAGGGAGGTAGGAGAAGGATCTCTACAACCGATAACAGAGAACCTATGAAATAGATCCCTGATAGGATGATCATTGTATTCAAAAGGTAATACTCCCTTCACATCTCTCTGTCATTCACTACACTCTGAGAGGAACCGGGCTTCAGCATGCTGAAAAGCGCATATCAACGTAGAAATCTAGCACAAACTTACTTCACACCTCCATAGTAGCAAAGTTTGTAAAACTGAATTGTGGGTGTGGTGGGGGGTGTATTTATAGGCATTTTGAGGTTTGGGAAACTTTGCCCCTCCTGGTAGGAATGTATATCCCATACGTCACTAGCTCATGGACTCTTGCCAATTACATGAAAGAAAATGTAACATTCATCTCTAGTGTGTATATAGAGGAGGAGAATTTGGTCATGGAGATGTGTTACCATGTTTTTTTACTCTGGTGTGTGCCGATCTCTTTTTCCCACTTGTCTACATAGGAAGGGAGTGAGGTCGTATATGGGTACATGAGTAGTTGATATAAGGTCAATAGGAAACTCTTATTTAAAGTCTCCTGGAGACAAATGCTCTCAAAATTAGTTAAGTTTCGTGTGAGTTGGGTTTTGTGCTGGTTTCTCGTAAGAAAATCAGATATCTGATTGTAACGAAACCAGTTTTCATAAGCGGGACCTAGATGGGGGATAATCTCTATTTGAGGTTTGGGTTTACCATTTTCTATGAGGATATGGCAAGGGATAGATTTAGTTATATGAGGTTGTAAGATTACTTGCCATGGCTGCTGAAAGGGGAAGTCTAGGTTTTCTAGGATTGGGGTCAGGGGGGAGGGAATTGTGGATATGTAACCATACTTTTTAATGAATGTATCCCATAAGTGAAAAGTTTCAGCGATTGACGGAAGATGAACCGGTAAGTTCCTCGATTTTCGGGGAGAGCCAGCATTTGCTTCCAAGATGGTTAGTGTTGGATAGATGGTGTTCTAAAAGAACCAATTCTTTATGGAGTGAATGCCTGCATCAGTTAATTCTAGTAAGAAAGGTGGCCAATCTGTACTGTTGCAGGTTTGGAATCTCTAAGCCTCCCAAGTCTTTTGGGCAATAGAGTGTTGCAGTTGCTATTCTAGGTATTTTGCAATTAGTTTTTGTAGATTATGTATCAATGGTAACGGTAGAGGAATGGGGAGGGTCTGGAAAAGATACAATAATTTAGGAAGGAGAATCATTTTAACAGCATTGATCCTGCCCACCCATTAAAGGGGTTTGTTACTCTAGGAGCGTAAAAACATAATTTATGTAAGAACTTACCTGATAAATTAATTTCTTTCATATTGGCAAGAGTCCATGAGCTAGTGACATATGGGATATACAATCCTACCAGGAGGGGCAAAGTTTCCCAAACCTCAAAATGCCTATAAATACACCCCTCACCACACCCACAATTCAGTTTAACGAATAGCCAAGTAGTGGGGTGATAAAGAAAGGAGTAAAAAGCATCAAAAAAGGAATTTGGAAATAATTGTGCTTTATACAAAAAAAACATAACCACCATAAAAAGGGTGGGCCTCATGAACTCTTGCCAATATGAAAGAAATGAATTTATCAGGTAAGTTCTTACATAAATTATGTTTTCTTTCATGTCATTGGCAAGAGTCCATTAGCTAGTGACGTATGGGATAGCAATACCCAAGATGTGGAACTCCACGCAAGAGTCACTAGTGTGGGAGGGATAAAAATAAAAACAGCCATTTTCCGCTGAAAAAAAAGTAATAATCCACAACCCAAAATATACGTTTATTCTCATAAATGAAAAGAAAAAAAATTAAACAAAAGCAGAAGAATCAAACTGAAACAGCTGCCTGAAGAACTTTTCTACCAAGACTGCTTCGGAAGAAGCAAATACATAAAAACGGTAGAATTTAGTAAATGTATGCAGAGAAGACCAAGTTGCTGCTTGCAAATCTGATCAACTGAAGCGTCATTCTTAAGAGCCCATGAAGTGGAGACTTATCTAGTAGAATGGCTGTAATTCTATGAGGCGGGGCTTGACCCAACTCCAAATAAGCTTGATGAATCAAAAGCTTTAACCACAAAGCCAAGGAAACAGCAGAAGCCTTCTAGTCTATTTGTTATCTTTTGTGGTTCTAGGAAAGGTCAGAAGTCTTCCTGAAATCTTTAGTAGCTTTAACATAATATTTCAAAGCTCTTACCACATCCAAAGAATGTAAGGATCTCTCCAAAGAATTCTTAGGATTAGGACACAAGGAAGGAACAACAATTTATCTATTAATGTTTTTAGAATTCACAACCTTAATTATGTAAGAATTTAAATGAAGTACGCAAAACCGCCTTATCCTTATGAAAAATCAGAAAAGGAGATTCACAAGAAAGAGCAGATAATTCAGAAACTCTTCTAGCAGAAGAGATGGCCAAAAGGAACAACACTTTCCAAGAAATTAGTTTACTGTCCAAAGAATGCATAGTCTCAAAAGGAGGAGCCTGTAAAGCCTTCAAAACCAAATTAAGACTCCAAGGAGGAGAGATTGATTTAATGACAGGCTTGATACGAACCAAAGCCTGTACAAAACAGTGAATATCAGGAAGTTTAGCAATATTTCTGTGAAATAAAACAGAAAGAGCAGAGATTTGTCCCTTCAAGGAACTTGCAGACAAACCCTTATCCAAACCATCCTGAAGAAACTGTAAAATTCTAGAAATTCTGAAAGAAATGCCAAGAGAATTTATGAGAAGAACACCATGAAATATAAATCTTTCCAAACTCGATAATAAATCTTTCTAGAAACAGATTTACGAGTCTGTAACATAGTATTAATCACTGGGTCAGAGAAACCTCTATGACTAAGCATTAGGCGTTCAATTTCCATAGCTTCAAATTTAATGATTTGAGATCCTGATGGAAAAACGGACCTCGAGACAGAAGGTCCGGCCTTAATGGAAGTGGTCAAGGTTGGCAACTGGACATCCGAACAAGATCCGCATACTAAAACCTGTAAGGCCATGCTGGAGCCACAAGCAACACAAATGATTGCTCCATGATGATTTTGGAGATCACTCTTGGAAGAATAACTAGAGGCGGGAAAATATAAGCAGGTTGATAAAACCAAGGAAGTGTCAACGCATCCACTGCTTCCGCCTGAGGATCCCTGGACCTGGACAGGTACCTGGGTAGTTTCTTGTTTAGACGGGAAGCCATCAAATCTATTTCTGGAAGATCCCACATCTGAACAATCTGAGAAAACACATCTGGATGGAGCCACCACTCCCCTGGATGTAAAATCTGATGGCTGAGATAATCCGCTTCTCAAATGTCTATACCTGGGATATGAACCGCAGAAATTAGACAGGAGCTGGATTCCGCCCAAGCAAGTATCCGAGATACTTCTTTCATAGCTTGGGGACTGTGAGTCCCACCCTGATAATTGACATATGCCACAGTTGTGATATTGTCTGTCTGAAAACAAATGAACGGTTCTCTCTTCAACAAAGGCCAAATCTGAAGAGCCCTGAAAATCGCCCAGAGTTTCAAAAAATTGATTGGTAATCTCGCCTCTTGAGATTTCCAAACTCCTTGTGCTGTCAGAGATCCCCAAACAGCTCCCCAACCTGAAAGACTTGCATCCTTTGTGATCACAGTCCAGGTTAGACGAACAAAAGAGGGCCCCTTGAACTATAAGATGGTGATCTAACCACCAAGTCAGAGATAGTCTAACATCGGGATTTAAAGATATTAATTGTGATATCCTTGTATAATCCCTGCACCATTGGTTCAGAATACAAAGCTGGAGAGGTCTCATATGAAAACGAGCAAAGGGGATCGCATCCGATGCTGCAGTCATGAGGCCTAAAACTTCCATGCACATAGCTACTGAAGGGAATGATTGAGACTGAAGGTTTCCGACAGGCTGCAACCAATTTTAAATGTCTCTTGTATGTTAGAGACAGAGTCATGGACACTGAACCTATCTGGAAACCTAAAAAGGTGACCCTTGTCTGAGGAATCAAAGAACTTTTTGGTAAATTGATCCTCCAAACATGTTTTCAAAGAAACAACACTAGTTAATGCGTGTGAGATTCTGCAGAACTTAAAAGACTGAGCTAGTACCAAGATATCGTCCAAATAAGGAAACACCGCAATACCCCGCTCTCTGATTACAGAGAGTAGGGCACTGAGAACCTTTGAAAAGATTCTTGGAGCTGTCGCTAGGCCAAAACGAAGATCGACAAATTGGTAATGCTTGTCTAGAAAAGAGAATCTCAGAAACTGATAATGATCTGGATGAATTGGAATATGAAGATATGCATCCTGCAAGTCTATTGTGGACATATAATGTCCTTGCTGCAAAAAAGGCAGAATAGTCATTATAGTCATCATTTTGAAAGTTGGTTCTCCTACATAACGATTCAAAATTTTCAGATCCAGAACTGGTCAGAATGAATTTTCTTTCTTTGGGACAATTAATAGATTTGAATAAAACCCCAAACCCTGCTCCTGTAAACGGAACTGGCATGATTACCCCTGAAAACTCCAGGTCTGAAACACACTTCAGGAAAGCCTGAGCCTTTACTAGATTTGCTGGGATGCGTGAGAGAAAATATCTTCTCACAGGAGGTCTCTGAATCCTATTCGGTACCCCTGAGAGACAAAACTCAGATCCATTGATTTTGGACAGAATTATTCAAACATCCTTGAAAAATTTTAATCTGCCCCCTATCAGCTGAGCTGGAAGGAGGGCCGCACCTTCATGCGGACATTGGGTGCTGCCTTTGGTTTTTTAAAATGGCTTGGATTTATTCCAATTTGAGGAAGGGTTCCAATTGGAAACAGACTCATTGGGGGAAGGATTAAGTTTCTGTTCCTTATTTTGTCGAAAGGAACGAAAAACGGTTAGAAGCTCTAGATTTACCATAGGTCTTTTATCCTGAGGCAAAAAAACTCCCTTCCCAACAGTGACAGTTGAAATAATCGAGAACCAATAACTTATTACCTTGGAAAGAAAGAGATAGCATTCTGAACTTAGAAGTCATGTCAGCATTCCAAAATGCATCAAAAATGGCATCACAAATGAAATGATTAGCATGTGAAGCAAGCAAACAATGCTAGACAAATCAGAATCCAATTCTTGTTGCGCTAAATTTTCCAACCAAAAATTTAAATGCAGCTGCAACATCAGCCAAAGAAATTGCAGGCCTGAGAAGATGACCCGAATATAAATAGGCTTTCCTTAGATAAGATTCAAGTTTCCTATCTAAAGGATCTTTAAAAGAAGTACAATCTTCCATAGGGAATTAGTAGTACGTTTAGCAAGAGTAGAGATAGCCCCATCAACTTTGGGGATCTTTTCTAAAAACTCCAATGTAACTGCTGGCAAAGGATTACAATTGTTTAAACTTGAAGAAGGAATAAAAGAAGTACCAGGCCTATTCTATTCCTTAGAAAACCTTATTAGAAATAGCATCAGGAACTGGAAAAACCTCTGGAGTAACCACAAGGAGGTTTTATAAACAGAATTTAAACGTTTACTAGTTTTAATATCAAGAGGACTAGTTTCCTCAATATCCAATGTAATCAACACTTCTTTTAACAAAGAATGAATATACTCCATTTTATATAAATAAGTAGATTTGTCAGTGTCAATATCTGAGGAAGGATATTCTGAATCAGATAGATCCTCATCAGAGGAGGATAATTCAGTATGTTGTCGGTCATTTGAAATTTCACCAACTTTATGAGAAGTTTTAAAAACACCTTTTACGTTTATTAGAAGGCGGGATGGCAGACAAAGCCTTCTGAATAGAATCAGCAATAAATTCTTTTAAATTCACAGGTATATCTTGTACATTAGATGTTGAAGGAACAGCAACAGGCAATGTACTATTACTGATGGACACATTTTCTGCATGTAAAAGTTTATCATGACAACTATTACAAATCACAGCTGAAGATATAATCTCCACAAGTTTACAACAAATGCACTTAGCTTTGGTAGAACTTATCATGCAGCAGGGTTCCAACAGAGATTTCTGAGACAGGATCAGATTGAGACATCTTGCAAAATGTAAGAGAAAAAACAACATATGAAGCAAAATTATCAATTTCTTTATATGGCAGTTTCAGGAATGGGAAAAAATGCAAACAGCAAAGCCCTCTGACATAGAAAAAAGGCAAGAGGAACTAGCTGACAATCCTTTTTCCAAACCTTCTTGGAGAAAGGATAATATCCTGGGAACAAGTAGAAAACTTCCACACAGGTGGAAAGAGTCCAGCATGAAATGGGCCGAGAATAGTAGAGAGTAAAAAAATGCTTTATTGGATATGCATTAAAAGTACTGTGAATTTTAATGCATATCCAATAAAGCATTTTTTTACTCTCTACTATTCTCGGCCCATTTCATGCTGGACTCTTTCCACCTGTGTGGAAGTTTTCTACTTGTGAAATTGTTTGGCGGTTTGTCCTGGCACTTACCGCTTCCAGCAGCCTGCAAACATTCCTCTCACAGGATACACATTAAAGGATCCACACGCCTGGAGAATAATCTACAAATTACCCTGTGCTTGTGACCCACAAGCTATTTTGAAGTTGGCATCACTGAGAAAGGAGAACTCAGCCCTGTACTACAAGAAGAAGGGTGAGTGAATGTTTTGCTTTAAAAAAATCTTCTAAGTATATTGGACGTATCCATATCATATTACAGATTGTCCTTACCATATATACAATTCCTGTGGACCATATTGAATATCAATATAACAGGGTCTGGGTGTGCTATACAAGGTTTACAGTTGTCACTGAAAGATTTACTTATATACATATGAACATACCTGTATAACCACTGAAGATACATCACACCTTGATTCAAAGAAGTCCTCCACTATACTATTTAACCCCTTGGGATTTGCAAGAGACACTGATGCAAATTTAAGGACATTGTTCAGTTTTTTCTCCTTTATTTGAACTAATATCCTGGGAAATCCTGACCTTACTCCATGAGTAACCCTTGGATTCACACAATAAAGATATTTACGCCATATCTTATGGTAAATTTTCCTGGTGACAGGCTTTCGTGCCTGTATTAAGGTATCAATGACGGACTCAGAGAAGCCACGCTTTGATAACATCAAGCGTTCAATCTCCAGGCAGTCAGTCTCAGAGAAATTAGATTTGGATGATTGAAAGGACCTTTGTAGTAGAAGGTCTTGTCTTAACGGCAGAGTCCAAGGTGGAAAGGATGACATGTTCACTAGATCTGCATACCAGGTCCTGCGTAACCACGCAGGCGCTATCAAGATTACCGATGCTCTCCTCCTGCTTGATCTTGGCAATCAGACGACGGAGCAGAGGAAACGTTGGAAACACATAAGCCAGGTTGAAAGACCAGGGCGCTGCTAGAGCATCTATCAGCATCGCCTTGGATCCCTGGACCTGGATCCGTAACAAGGAAGCTTGGCGTTCTGGCGAGACGCCATGAGATCCAGTTCTGGTTTGCCCCCAACGAGAATCAATTGTGCAAACACCTCCGGATGGAGTTCCCACTTCCCCGGATGAAAAGTCTGACGACTTAGAAAATCCGCCTCCCAGTTCTCTACACCTGGGATATGGATAGCTGATAGGTGGCAAGAAGTGAATCACTGCCCAAACATTCCTCTCACAGGATACACATTAAAGGATCCACACGCTGGAGGAATAATATACAAATTACCCTGTGCTTGTGACCCACAAAGCTTTTTTTGAAGTTGGCATCACTGAGAAAAGGAGAACATCAGCCCTGTACTACAAGAAGAAGGGTGAGTGAATGTTTTGCTTTAAAAAAAATCTTCTAAGTATATTGGACTATCTCCATATCAGTATACAGATTGTCTTACCATATATACAATTCTGTGGGGACATTTGAATATCAATATAACAGGTCTGGGTGTGACTATACAAGGTTTACAGTTGTCACTGAAAGATTTACTTATATACATATGAACATACCTGTATAAACCACTGAAGATACATCACACCTTGATTCAAAGAGAAGTCCTCCACTATACTATTTAACCCCTTGGGATTTGCAAGAGACACTGATGCAAATTTAAGGACATTGTTCAGTTTTTTCTCCTTTATTTGAACTAATATCCTGGGAATCCTGACCTTACTCCATGAGTAACCCTTGGATTCACACCAATAAAGATATTTACGCCATATCTTATGGTAAATTTTCCTGGTGACAGGCTTTCGTGCCTGTATTAAGGTATCAATGACTGACTCGGAGAAGCCACGCTTTGATAACATCAAGCGTTCAATCTCCAGGCAGTCAGTCTCAGAGAAATTAGATTTGGATGATTGAAAGGACCTTGTAGTAGAAGGTCTTGTCTTAACGGCAGAGTCCAAGGTGGAAAGGATGACATGTTCACTAGATCTGCATACCAGGTCCTGCGTGACCACGCAGGCGCTATCAAGATTACCGATGCTCTTTCCTGCTTGATCTTGGCAATCAGACGACGGAGCAGAGGAAATGTTGGAAACACATAAGCCAGGTTGAAGACCAATGCGCTGCTAGAGCATCTATCAGCATCACCTTGGGATCCCTGGACCTTGGAATCCGTACAAGGAAGCTTGGCGTTCTGGCGAGACGCCATGAGATCCAGTTCTGGTATGCCCCAACGATGAATCAATTGTGCAAACACCTCCGGATGGAGTTCCCACTTCCCCGATTGAAAAGTCTGACGACTTAGAAAATTCCGGCCTCCCAGTTCTCTACACCTGGGATATGGATAGCTGATAGGTGGCAAGAGTGAATCTCTGCCCAGCGAATTATCTTTGAGGACTTCTAACATCACTAGGGAACTCCTTGTTCCCCCTTGATGGTTGATGTAAGCCACAGTCGTGATGTTGTCCGACTGAAATCTGATGAACCTCAGAGTTGCTAACTGAGGCCAAGCCTGAAGTGCATTGAATATCGCTCCTCAGTTTCCAGAAATATTTATTGAAGGAGTGACTTCCTCGAGTCCACGATCCCTGAGCCTTCAGGGAGTTCCAGACTGCACCCCAACCTAGAAGGCTGGCATCTTTCGTTACAATTGTCCAATCTGGCCTGTGAAAGGTCAACATTGGACAGAATGCTCCCGAGATAGCCACCAGAGAAGAGAATCCCTGGTCTCTTGATCCCGATTTAGTAAGAAGGGACAAATCTTTGTAATCCCCATTCCACTGACTGAGCATGCAGAGTTGCAGCGTTCTGAGATGTAGCCGTGCAAATGGCACTATGTCCATTGCCGCTACCATTTAAGTCGATTACTTCCATGCACGGAGGCCACCGAAGGGCGAGGAATGGAATAAAGAACACGGCAGGAATTTAGAAGTTTTGATAACCTGGACTCAGTCAGGTAAATTTTCATTTCTACAGAATCTATCAGAGTCCCTAGGGAAGGAAACTCTTGTGAGGGGGGATAGGAGAACTCTTTTCCTCGTCACCTCCACCCATGCGATCTCAGAAATGCCAACACTATGTCCGTATGAGACTTGGCAATTTGGAAGTTTGACGCCTGAATCAGGATGTCGTGCTAAATAAGGGGGCCACTAGCTATGCCCCGCGGCCTTAGGACCGCCAGAAGCGACCCCAGAACCTTCATAAAAATTCTTGGGGCTGTAGCTAACCCAAAGGGAAGAGCTACAAACTGGTAATGCCTGTCTAGGAAGGCAAACCTGAGAAACCGATGATGACTTTGTGTATCGGAATGGTGAAGATAAGCATCCTTTAAATCCACTGTAGGTCATGTATTGACCCTCCTGGATCATAGGTAGGATGGTACGAATAGTCTCCATTTTGAATGATGGAACGCTGAGGAATTTGTTTAAGATCTTTAGATCCAAAATTGGTCTGAAGGTTCCCTCTTTTTTGGGAACCACAAACAGATTTGAGTAAAATCCCTGTCCCCTGTTCCTCCTTTGGAAGACTGGATGGATCACTCCCATAACTAGGAGGTCTTGTACACAGTTAAGAATGCCTCTCTCTTTATCTGGTTTGCAGATAATTGTGAAAGGTGAAATCTCCCTTTTGGGGGGGAAGCCTTGAAGTCCAGAAGATATCCCTGGGATATAATTTCCAACGCCCAGGGATCCTGGACATTTCTTGCCTACGCCTGGGCGAAGAGCGAAAGTCTGCCCCCTACTAGATCCGTTACCGGATAGGGGGCCGTTCCTTCATGCTGTCTTAGAGGCAGCAGCAGGCTTTTTGGCCTGCTTACCTTTGTTCCAGGCCTGGTTAGGTCTCCAGACCGTCTTGGACTGAGCAAAAGTTCCCACTTGTTTTGCATTAGAGGAAGTTGATGCCGCACTTGCCTTGAAGTTTCGAAAGGCACGAAAATTAGACTGTTTGGGCCTTGATTTTGACCTATCCTGAGGAATGGCATGACCTTTTCCTCCAGTGATATCAGCAATAATCTCCTTCAAACCAGGCCCGAATAGGGTCTGCCCCTTGAAGGGAATGTTAAGCAGCTTAGACTTTGAAGTAACGTCAGCTGACCATGATTTAAGCCATAGCGCTCTGCGTGCCTGGATAGCAAAACCAGAATTCTTAGCCATTAGTTTAGTCAAATGAACAATGGCATCAGAAACAAAAGAATTGGCTAGCTTAAGTGCTCTAAGCTTGTCAAGTATGTCATCCAATGGAGTCGCTACCTGTAAAGGCCTCTTCCAGAGACTCAAACCAGAACGCTGCAGCAGCAGTGACAGAGCAATGCATGCAAGGGGCTGTAGGATAAAACCTCTTGTTGAATAAACATTTTCTTAAGGTAACCCTCTAACTTATTATCCCTTGGATCTAAGAAAGCACAACTGTCCTCGACAGGGATAGTAGGTAACGCTTTGCTAGAGTAGAAACTGCTTCCCTCCACCTTAGGAACTGTCTGCCATAAGTCCCTAGAGTGTGTGGCGTCCTATTGGAAACATTTTCTAAAAATAGGAGGGGAGAGAACGGCACACCTGGTCTATCCCATTCCTTAGTAATAATTTCTGTAAACCTTTTAGGATATTTGAAAAACATCAGTGCACACACCGGCACTGCATAGTATTTATCCAGTCTACACAATTTCTCGGCACTGCAATTGTAATCACAGTCATTCAGAGCAGCCTAAAACCATCCCTGAGTAACACACAGAGGTGTTCAAGCTTAAATTTAAATGTAGAAATATCAGAATCAGGTTGCATCATCTTCCCTGAGTCAGAAACATCACCCACAGAAAGAAGCTCTCCTTCTTCAGCTTCTGCATACTGGTGAGGCAGTATCAGACATAGCTCTTAAAGCGTCAGTATGCTCTGTATTTCGTCTAACTCCAGAGCTATCTCGCTTTCCTCTAAATTCAGGGTAGTCTGGCTAATACCGCTGACAGTGTATTATCCATGACTGCCCGCCATGACTTGTAAAGTAAACGCTATGGGCGCACTGTGATGTACTTGGCGCCATTTGAGCTTGAGGTCCCTTGAGCGGAGTCAAAGGATCTGACACGTGGGAGAGTTCAGTCGGGCATAACTTCCCCCCTCATCAGATTCCACTGGTGATAATTTTTTAAAGACAGAATATGATCTTTAATTGCTTAAAGTGAAAACAGTACATTTTGGTACACATTCTAAGAGGGGGGTTCCCCATGGCTTTTAAACTAATGAACAAGGAGTTTCCTCTATGTCAGACATGTTTGTACAAACTAGCAATGAGACTAGCAAGCTTGGAAAAACACTTTAAATCAAGTTAACAAGGCAAATATAAAGAAACGGTACTGTGCCTTTAAGAGAAACAAATTTTGTCAGAATTGAAAAACAGTGAAAAAAGGCAGTAAATCAAACGAAATTTTTACAGTGAGTTATAAAGAAGCTAACAGAGCATTGCACCCACTTGCAAATGACCCCTAGTTTCAAAAAACAGATAAAAAAAACGATATAAATGTTTTTTAAACAGTCCACACCAACTGCCACAGCCTTGCTGTGGGCCTACCTTCCCCAACAAATGATTTTGGAAAGCCTAAGAGCCCTTTAGAGATGTCCTATAGCATTCAGGGGACTCCTGGAGGAAGCTGGATGTACTCAGTCTGTAAAAGTTACTACGCGCAAAAGAAGCGCTAAATTTAGGCCCCTCACCACTCATAGTAACACAGTTGGAAAGCCTCAGGAAAGTTTCTAGGCAAATTTAGAGCAGACCATTGGTGGAAAAAACTAGGCCCCAATAAAGGTTTTATCACCAAAGTATATATAAAAAACGTATTAAACATGCCAGCAAACGTTTTATATTGTAATATAAAAGAGTATTACCTCAGAAAAGTAAGCATGGATACCAGTCGCTATTTAAATCACTTGTATTCAGGCTTCCTTACATAAATTTGGTATCAGCAGCATTTCCTAGCATTCACATCTTCTAGAAAAATCTAACTGCACATACCTCATAGCAGGATAACTGAACGCCATTCCCCCGCTGAAGTTATCTCTCTCTTCAGTCATGTGTGAGAACAGCAATGGATTTTAGTTACAACCTGCTAAGATCATAGAAATCACAGGCAGATTCTTCTATTTTTCTGCCTGGAACAAAATAGTACAACTCCGGTACCATTTAAAAATAATAAACTTTTGAAAATAACAGCTACATTTCACCACTTCTCTCTTACTACCTCCATGCTTGTTGAGAGTTGCAAGAGAATGACTGGATATGGCAGTTAGGGGAGGAGCTATATAGACAGCTCTGCTGTGGGTGTCCTCTTGCAACTTTCCTGTTGGGAATGAGAATATCCCACAAGTAATGGATGATCCGTGGACTGATACACCTTACAATAGAAATTACTATTGTGAATAAGAGTAATTAATGTGATTTAAGAACGAGTGACGAAAAGATAAATAAAAATTGTAACATTTAATATGTATCAGCAATATGCAAACAATTTATGAAATGATTTAATAACTAAAAAATACACATATATACTCTATTTGTGTTACTTGCGTCTAGATGCAAAATAAAATTCACTGTATACAGACTATTATAGGGCAGTCCTGGAACCGGGAAAAAAAGCAAAGTTACAGACCCGGTGATGTGTCCGTTAGAAGTGGCTGTGAGAGAGATCCGTGGTGTGTGACGTCACGTCACGTGACCTATTAGGATGGTCCAATGATTGCCAAGAGGACTAAATTATGTATTTGTTTGAATAGCTGTCAGCAAAAAAACTTTGTATCACTCTACTGATTCGACATAGTTCCAAAGAGTGTTAGTGTGTCAAGCTGTATCTGACAACGGATCCTTATGTTAGTCTATTTCCTTAGATATTTACGATGGTAAATGGAACAGCTGACATAGGCAATGTTAAGTCCGTAGATGCAGGCAATGTTAAGTCCGTAGATGCAGGCAATGTTACGTCCGTAGATGCAGGAGCCTTCAGATTGTTTCAAATCTTTTGTTCAGGTGGTTTGTGCAGATGGATTTAGCAACAAACAATAAACTTGATAGTTAAAATTCAATACAGAGTGCAAACACACAGGAATTATTCATATGTCTAACTCAAAGTAATGTTAGGAGATAGAGATGAACCTGTTATATGTGCCAATATGAACCAGTTAGGGAATGTTATTCGCTAATAGTAGCATTTAGAGAATGCACACAGGAATTATTCATATGTCTAACTCTAATTATATTGTAGAGATAGAGATGAACCTGTATAAGTGCAAAAGTGACAGTGAGTGGTGCCCACCTATAGTAAGCAAGTTCTACACGTTTCGGCAGACTAAACTGCCTTTATCAAGATGCTTACTATGTATAAACAGTGGCATTATATAGGGAGACCAGTGATGTATAATCAGCATCAGCTGTAACAGAATTAAGAAGGTGTGTTTAAATGTTAACTGTTTAAGGGGTGATTCACATATTTACAGAGGCTGATTGACTCTATGTAAGCCAATAGGTGGACCGGAAAAAAGTTTTTTAATTTCCAATTCCTAAATATATATATAATAATCATTTATGTGTAAAGGATACTTATTTCCCATAGAAATGTTATATATATATATATATATATATATAAACAATAAACATTATCAATATTATGCAGCGCTATATATAGTACAACAATAGAAATTATACATATGTTTGCATAAAGCGGACACGTTCACTAGACTTATCAGTCTTAAAGAGGTAGTGTGCAGTAATATTTATAAAAAATATATTTCTCACAAATAACGTGATGTATGTGTTAATTGTTAGGAGACTATTCAGTATAACTAGACTTATCCACTAAATAGACATAGTGTTATTCAGATATAACCTATATATTAATATTAATTTTTACCATAGTGTGAATAAAAATAGTATAGTATGTCTATATAATACTACATAGGAACAGAAGCATGTTACATATATATGAATATGAATATATTATATATAAATATATATATATATATATATATATATATATATATATATACACATGTACTCTTTATATGTGAACAGGGGGTGGGCTGGAATACTGAAAGATGTTTTTTTTATAGAAGTGAATTAAGGTCAAAAGAGCTATTGAGTCCAAATGGATATACTGTTCTAAAATTAAAAATTAATTGAGCCTCTTTTTTTAGAAGTATTTTTTTCAATTATTACCCACCCTAGTGTTGTGTTTAACCTTTTGAATTCCCCAAAATTGGAAACAACTAAGATCTCCATGATGAATTTCTGCAAAGTGTTGATACAGTATTGTCTTAGTAGTTTTATGTTTCAATGTTCCAATATGTTCTCTCATTCTATCTCTTAATAAACGACTTGTTTGTCCAATATAGAATTAAAATTGACAAGAACATTTAATGCAATATATCACGTTTGAATCATTAACATTGATTGATATCTCTAATTGTAAATGTTAATTGTGTATTTTGTGGACACTATTTTCTTTATTTTATTACTTGATTTGCATGATTTGCATTTGTGACATGGAAAAAAGCCAGATATTTTTTCTCTTTTGAGATCTATATCTGCAAGGTTATTAGTAGGTAGAACGTGCCAAATAGCTTTTTAGGTTTTTTGCATTTTTTTGAAAATGAGATCTGGGTGTTTTTTCACTTTATTTCCTAATATGGGATCTTTTTCAATGTAGTGCCAATGTTTATTTAGGATAGTTCTAATTTCATTATGATGTAAATTATATTCAGTAATAAAGGGGACAAATATGTAGTTAGTAGAAAATTGTGTATTGTTCTCAAAGGAATCTTTAGTTTTCATTTTATTTGATTTTTTTTTTTTAGTAGACTGGATCTATTTCTCTGAGTTTGTAAAGTTTGTAAAACTGAATTGTGAGTGTGGCGAGGGGTGCATTTATAGGCATTTTGAGGTTTGGGAAACTTTGCCCCTCCTGGTAGGATTGTATATCCCATATGTCACTAGCTCATGGACTCTTGTCAATTACATGAAAGAAAGAGCTTGTGTAGTTATAGTTATGGCTTGAAAAGTTGCATTTTGTAATGTGGGTTTGTAAGTGGATATGTTTATTCCTAGGAATTGAGCAAGTGGAAGTTCTGATTTGGAAATATTGATTCTAAAATTGGAAAAGAGACCGTAGGTTTGGAGAGTTTGGAAAAGGGGGGGAATCGAGGAGACAGGCTGTGTGAGTGTTAAGAAAATGTCGTCCGCATATAGGGACGTTTTGTATTCATATTGGTTAAATTTGAAACCCTGGATAGCAGTGTTATTTTGGATATGGGAGGCCAGGACCTCCATGGCAAGAATAATATGGGAGAGAGGGGACAGCCTTGCCGTGTACCATTGGAGATCTGAAATGGGTGGGATAGTGTGTCGTTTAATTTAACTTTAGCTAATAGTCGGTTATATAGAGAATTTTTCCCCCCGATAAAGGCCTGGTCAAATCCTAATTTCGAAAGTGTTGTTTGCAGGAACTGCCAGGTTAGCCTGTCAAAGGCTTTCTCTGCGTCCATAGAGATGAACGCAGAGGGTATATTGTGATTATGGGCATATATAGTGTTATCCTTTGTTTCCCTGTGAGGGGGTAAAACCTGCTTGATTTAAATGAATTAAAGACAACAATATAGTGTTGATGCGGGTTGCAAGTATTTTTGCGTACAATTTGATAGCCGTGTTGAGAAGAGATAATGGGCGGAAATTCGCCGGTATGGTGGGAGGTTTACTTGGTTTGGGCAGGACGACTATATGTGCTTCTAACATGGATTGGGGGAAGGGATTAGTATGGGACACGTCGTTAAAAAGGCGTGTGAGGTGTGGTACAAGTACTGATGAGAATGCGTGGTAGTATTTGTTGATAGTCCGTCGGGGCCAGGGCTTTTACCATTATTTAATGACTTAATTGCTGCAAGCATTTCATGATGAGAGATAGGCTTGTTGAGATCCTTAAGTTGATCGGATAAAATTGTGGGTAACTGTGCGTTAGAGACATAGTCAGACATGGACAGTGGTGTTAGTGGTGTTGACACGTCCGTATGGAGATTATAAAGAGCGGAGTAGTAATCTTAGAAAGTTTGTAGGATGTACTTAGTGGTTTTAAGAGTAGTTGGGTTGATGGATTTCATATATGTGCGATTTTAATTTTTTCTTTTTCAGTGCTCTGGCCAAAAGTTTGCCTGCTCGGTTACTTTCGTAATAGAACATACTCTTTGTTTTTGTGCGTAACATTTGGTATTCAATTTGTAAAAAAAACAACTATCAAGTGAGAGTCTCGCCTGCTGTAAGTCATTTATAATAAGGGGATCAGTGGGGGATAGCTTATAGGCAAGGTCTAATCTGGCAAAGGAGGATTGTCTATGTGTTTTTGAAAGCTGGGCTTTAAGTTTTATCATCTCTCCTCTGAGTACACATTTGTGTGCCTTCCATACAGTGTATTTACTGTCTACAGAGTGCATGTTAAGAGTGAAATATTCTTCAATAATTTTGCTAAGTTGTGTAACTGTATCTGCATTGTTTAGAAGGGTTTTATCCAGTCTCCATTGGTATGTTGTTAAAGGAGTATTATACCAAGATAGTTGGAGTTTTACAGCAGAGTGGTCCGACCATGATGTGGGGATATGTCACACCTGTAAACTAGATCCAGTACTGCTTGATTTGAGACAATATAATCCAGGCGGCTGTGGGATTTATTGGGGTGGGAGAAAAAAAAAAAAAGAATAATCACATGTTTCATGGTGAATAAGATGCCAAGTGTCATACAGGTTAAGGTTTCTCATTCCTTTCCACAGAGTATTTGTAATTTTTTTTTGAGATTTTAATGTTTGGATTTGAACTATACTTAGAGGGTTGTAAGGGGATATTAAAATCTCCTGCAATAAAAGTGGGTCCTTTAGTGATGTCTGTAATTTTGTTAAGGACATTTTTTAAAAAATACAGTTTTGTTGGTGTTTGGGGCATAGATGTTAATTAGTGTGATAGGTCTGCCATAGAGTAAGCCTACTAGGCCCAGATATCTGCATTTAGAGTCTTTAGCGGATTGTTTAAGTGCGAAAGGGATCGATTTATTAATAAGAATGCTAACTCTGCCCCTCTTAGAACTGTTGGAGCTATGGTAATGAGTGGTGAAAGTCTTGCCAAAATATTTGGGCTCTTTATTACGTTTAAAGTGTGTCTCCTGGACAAACAATATATCCACTTGTCTTTTAGATAGATCTAGCAGGGCTTTTGATCTTTTGTGGGGTGAATTCAAAAGTCTAGCATTATAGTAATGCAGTGTGTGTATAAATGTAGGTGGGTTCCTGCAAATGAGAACAATACGTTTAGCAACAACAAAATATTAACAACCATATGCAATATTAAATTATCAACAAGATGAACAAAAGGAGAAAAAACTATCTTCCTATTACAGGGCATAAATGAGAGTGGGTAGGGGGTATTACCACTATAAGCCCTATGATATGTGGATCTAGCAGTTTTGGTAGAGCAGAATACCCTGGCCAAAGGGAATATAGAACAAGTGGGGGGGAAGGGTATGGAGGAGAAGGAGGTTTGGAACAGGGAAGGGAGGGAAGGGTGGAAGGGAGATTGAGAGAGCGGGAGCAATTGTACGGGGGTAGGAACACAGAGACCTGTAAGATAGCAAGGAATTACAAATACATATTATATTTACTTGCCCCATCTTACGGGGAACTTCAGTCACATGCCCATACAATGTTCAAAGTCTTTATACATTCGAGGTGGAAAAGCTGTTAGGTAGAGCAGGTCGAAGAAGTGGGACTGGAAGTATTTTGACCTTGTGACAAGGCTGTAGCTGGTTTGGTCTTTTGTGAGACGGTATGCCATGAGTTAGCTGGTGGGGTTTGTCTCTTGGGTGAAGAAGACAAGGTATGGTTTAGGGAGGAGGACCCAGAAGGGGGGTCTAGGTCCAGTGTGGAATATCCTCTGGAGTCCTGCACATGTGACGAGAGTCATTTCTGATGGTCCAGATGTGCGTCGGGAATCCCCAGAGATATTGAATCTTTTTATTTCGTAGCAAGGTGGTGATTGGAGTAAATTATTTCCTTTGTTGCAGAGTGCGCGTGGAACGGTCCTGAAAGAATTGCAGAACATTCCCTCTAAATCTCACAGGTTGATTTTTCCTGTTATAACTCTCTTCAGGTTGAATTAGAGGAGAAGCTGAGTGAGCTAATACCTCTGGTGCTATATGTGCACAATGTGTGAAATGTAGGCACAGATAGCTTACCCCTTCCGGTCCAGTGTAGGCCCAAGCTGGGGACTAAATTTGTAGCTGGTGTCTGAATCACAGTGCACTTCCTCCGGTTCGCAACCGGATCGTTTTTAGAGTCTCTGGGCTTCCGGATTGCAGGTTGAGGCTCCTGGCTGTGTAGTCTGGTAGCTGGAATGCTCTTATTTCATGCTGGCTGTGGTAATGGCTGCCATTATGGCCTGGAGGGTCCGGGTAGGCCGAAGTAGGCCGGATTGAAAAAAAGTGTCCAGTTTTCACTCAATCTTTGCTTGCAAAGTTGCTGGAAGAGAGAGGAGCTGGACTGGGGTGTTTTAGGGTCGTTTGGAAGAAGGATGGCCAGGATAAACGGCTGGATATGGGCATTAGTGGCGGAGCTCTGGTGTTATGCTGCACTTATGTCAGCAGCCGGCTCCGCCCCCTTAGATATCCTAAATCCAAATATATCCACTCTTAAAAAGATAAGATTGATCAATTTTAATGTCTGAAGTAGGATCTTCTGAACCAGAGAGATCCTCTTCAGAGGAGGATATTTCAGTATGTTGTCGGTCACTACAAATTTCATCAGACTTATGAGACGTTTTAAAAGACCTTTTACGTTTATTAGAAGGTGGAATAGCAGACATAGCCTTTTGTATTGCATCAGCAATATAATTTTTCATATCAACAGGGATATCATGTACATTAGATGTTGAGGGAATAACAGGTGCTGTACTAGTACTAATAGAAACATTATCATCATGCAAAAGCTTATCATGACAACTGTTACATAATATAGCCGGGAAATATAATCTCAGCTTGCTTACAACAGATATATTTAGCTTTGGAAGAACTGTGCTCAGGCAGCATGGCTCCTACAGTAGCTTTTGAGGCAGGGTCAGACTGAGACATCTTTGCAAAAATGTAAAAGAAAAAATAACATTTAACGAAATATCCAATTTCCTCATATAGCAGTTTCAGGAATGGGAAAAAATGCATATGCTAAATAGGTAGAAAAGCAAACAGCATAGCTCAAATAGAAAAAAGAAGAAAATATCGGAGCACCGAGTCCAGCAAGAATAAAAGGCAATTTTATTGTGAGGCATACAAAATAGCAGGGCCCAGTGACCCCCGGGGTTAAAACTGGGTGTTCTTAGGAAAATAAATTACTGGCTGACATGTTTCGGCACACACGCCATACTCCAAGCCATGTGTAAAAAGTTTTACAATACAAGAAGTTAAAAAACCTTCCCTACCTTCCGATTGGCCTGCAGGTACACACCTAACTTTTAAGTGCCAATCAGATCTCCAGCAGTGTCTGAGGTTCCTATTAGACCGGTGAAACACACCTACAATTCTCTGGACCAATCAGACACTGCTATAGACTTGAACCCAAATACATTGCGCCTTTGCACTGCGGAGTCATAAATAGAACAACACAAGCTGCATTTTAAAGACACATTTGCACATAATATCATAGCGCTATTGCACAATGAATTCACAACCAGTGTGAACTAAGTAGCAAAGAAATTGATATTATGCAAGTAATTTTAATTCAAACGGTCACTTTGCACAAAACTGGCTAATGTGTGTAAATAATCATTACCAATTTATCTACCTCTAAATAAATCCACTCCAATCCTAGTTATAGCATCTAAAGGAATTTACCCTTTCTTTTTGTTCATTACAAAATACCCCAATGCTTAGAATGACTAGAAAGGCTTGTCATTTTCAATGTTTAGTAATTATCATATAAGTTAAGAAGCAAGATAAATACCTTATACCTGATATTAATTACCTGTATACTAAGGGCATATAACTGATCCAGGAATGTATAACCCTAACCCTATAGCTATTCTAGCTTTGTTAAGGGGTAATGTAATAGGGCATTGATCGGCCCAGACAGGGATAGAGAAATTGGAAAAATTAGACTATTAATGGATTATAAAGAGTTACTGGGAGAGATATATATTGTAATGAAGAAAAGGAAATTTATGCTTACCTGATAAATTGATTTCTTCTACGATACGACGAGTCCACGGATTTCATCCTTACTTGTGGGATATTATCCTCCTGCTAACAGGAAGTGGCAAAGAGCACCACAGCAGAGCTGTATATATAGCTCCTCCCTTCCCCTCCACCTCCAGTCATTCGACCGAAGGTTATAGGAAGAGAAAGGAAAAGCTAAAAGGTGCAGAGGTGACTGAAGTTAAAAATAATAAAAAACATAATCTGTCTAAAATTGACAGGGAGGGCCGTGGACTCGTCGTATTGTAGAAGAAATCAATTTATCAGGTAAGCATAAATTTCCTTTTCTTCTACAAGATACGACGGGTCCACGGATTTCATCCTTACTTGTGGGATACAATACCAAAGCAACAGGACACTGATGAAAGGGAGGGACAAGACAGAGACCTAAACGGAAGGCACCACTGCTTGAAGAACTTTTCTCCCAAAAACAGCCTCAGAAGAAGCAAAAGTATCAAATTTGGAAAATTTGGAAAAAGTATGAAGGGACGACCAAGTCGCAGCCTTACAAATCTGTTCAACAGATGCATCGTTGGAAGCCACAGCCCTAGTGGAATGAGCCGTAATTCTTTCAGGAGGCTGCTGTCCAGCAGTCTCATATGCCTGGCGGATGATACTTCTCAGCCAAAAAGAAAGAGAGGTAGCCATAGCTTTCTGACCCCTACACTTTCCAGAATAAACTATGAACAATGAAGATGATTGACGGAAATCCTTAGTTGCCTGTAAGTAAAACTTTAAGGCACGGACCACGTCCAAATGATGTAACAGACGCTACTTCTTGGAAGAAGGATTAGGACACAATGAAGGAACAATAATTTCCTGATTAATATTTTTATTCGAAGCAGCCTTAGGAAGAAATCCAGGTTTGGTACGTAAAACCACCTTATCAGAATGAAAAATGAGATAAGGCGAATCACACTGTAACGCTGAAAGCTCAGAAACTCGTGAAGAAATATCAACCAAAAACAGACATTTTCCAAGATAATCTTTTAATATCTATGGAATGTAAAGGTTCAAACGGAACCCCTTGAAGAACTAAATTCAAACTCCAAGGAGGAGTAATTGGTCTAAATACAAGCTTAATTCTAGACAGAGCCTGACAAAAAGACTGAACATCTGGTAAACCTGCTAAACGTTTGTGAAGCAAACTCGACAAAGCAGAAATTTGTCCCTTTAAGGAACTAGCTGACAAACCTTTCTCCAATCCTTCTTGGAGAAAAGACAGAATCCTGGGAATCCTAACCTTACTCCATGAGTAACCCTTGGATTCACACCAATAAAAATATTTACGCCATATCTTATGATAGATTTTTTTAGTAACAGGCTTTCGAGCCTGAATCAAAGTATCTATGACCGAATCAGAGAATCCTCGCTTAGATAAAATCAAGCGTTCAATCTCCAAGCAGTCAGCTGCAGAGAACTTAGATTTGGATGTTGGAAAGGACTTTGAATGAGCAGGTCCTGTCTCAAAGGAAGTTTCCACGGTGGCAGCGACGACATGTCCACTAGATACGCATACCACGCAGGCGCCGTGCAGGCACTATCAGGATTACTGAAGCTCTCTCCTGTTTGATCCGAGCAATCACGCGTGGAAGGAGAGGAAACAGTGGAAACACATAAGCTAGGCTGAACGACCAAGGAACTGCCAAGGCATCTATCAGTTCGGCCTGAGGATCCCTCAACCTGGATCCGTATCTTGGAAGCTTGGCATTCTGTCGAGATGCCATCAAATCCAATTCCGGTCTGCCCCATCGGAGAATCAGAGAGGTAAACACCTCCGGGTGGAGCTCCCACTCCCCCGGATGAAAAGTCTGACGACTTAGAAAATCCGCTTCCCAGTTCTCTACTCCTGGGATGTAGATTGCCGATAGATAGCAAGAGTGGGCCTCTGCCCATCAGATTATCTTTGATACTTCTATCATCGCTAAGGAAATCCAGGTTTGGTACGTAAAACCACCTTATCAGAATGAAAAATGAGATAAAGCGAATCACACTGTAATGCTGAAAGCTCAGAAACTCGTCGAGCAGAAGAAATAGCAACCAAAAACAGAACTTTCCAAGATAATAATTTTATATCTATCGAATGTAAAGGTTCAAACGGAACCCCGTGAAGAACTCGAAGAACTAAATTCAAACTCCTTCTGGTTAGAGCCTGACAAAAAGACTTAACATCTGGCACATCTGCCAAACGTTTGTGAAACAAAATTGACAACGCAGAAATTTGTCCCTTTAAGGAACTAGCTAACTAGGAACTAGATAAGCCTTTCTCCAATCCTTCTAGGAGAAAAGACAGAATCCTAGGAATCCTAACTTTACTCCATGAGTAGCCCTTGGATTCACACCAATAAAGATATTCACGCCATAATCTTATGATAGATTTTTCTGGTGACAGGCTTTCTAGCCTGTATCAAAGTACTGATAACAGAATCAGAGAATCCTCGCTTCGATAAAATCAAGCGTTCAATCAGAGAATCCTCGCTTCGATAAAATCAAGCGTTCAATCTCCACGCAGTCAGCTGCAGAGAAATTAGATTTGGATGTTTTAAAGGACCTTGAATGAGAAGGTCCTGTCTCAAAGGAAGTTTCCACGGTGGTAGTGAAGACATGTCCACTAGATCCGCATACCAAGTCCTGCGTGGCCACGCAGGCGCTATCAGGATCACCGAACCTCTCTCCTGTTTGATTCGAACAATCACGCGTGGAAGGAGAGGAAACTGTGAAAACACATAAGCTAGGCTGAATGACCAAGGCACTGCCAAGGATTCTATCAGTTCGGCCTGGGGATCCCTCGACCTGGATCCGTATCTTGGAAGCTTGGCATTCTGTCGAGATGCCATCAGATCCAATTCCGGTTTGCCCCATCAGAGAATCAATGAGGCAAATGCCTCCGGGTGGAGTTCCCACTCCCCCGGGGGAAAAGTCTGTCTGCTTAGAAAATCAGCCTCCCAGTTCTCTACTTCTGGGATGTGGATTGCTGACAGATGACAAAAGTGGGCCTCCGCCCAACGGATTATCTTGGATACCTCTCTCATCACTAAGGAAATCCTTGTTCCCTCTGATGATTGATATAGGCCACAGTCGTGATGTTGTCTGACTGGAATCTGATGAATTTGGCCGAAGCCAACTGAGGCCACGCCTGAAGCGCATTGAATATTGCTCTCAGTTCCAGAATATTGATTGGAAGTAGAGACTCCAGACACCATGAGCCTTCAGGGAATTCCAGACTGCCCTCCAGCCCAGAAGGCTGGCGTCCGTTGTCACTATCACCCACGAGGGTCTGCGGAAGCAAGTCCCCTGGGACAGATGATCCAGCGACAACCACCAAAGAAGAGAATCTCTGGTTTCTTGATTTAGATTTATCTGAGGAGATAAATCCGCATAATCCCCATTCCACTGTCCGAGCATGCACAGCTGCAGCAGTCTGAGATGAAAGCGAGCAAACGTAATGATGTCCATTGCCGCTACCATTAATCCGATTACCCCCATACACTGAGCCACTGATGGCCGAGGAATGGACTGAAGTGCTCGGCCAGTATTTAGAATCTTTGACTTTCTGACCTCCATCAGAAATATCTTCATGGCTACCGAGTCTATCAGAGTTCCCAAGAAAGGAACCCTTGTCTGAGGGACAAGTGAAATTTTCTCTATGTTCACCTTCCAGCCATGAGTTCTCAGAAAAGACAGCACTGTATTCATGTGAGATTTTGTCAGATGATATGTGGACACCTGGATCAGAATATCGTCCAGATAAGGCGCCACCGCTATTTCTCGCGGTCTGAGAACCGCCAAGAGACCCTAGAACCTTTGTGAAGATTCTGGGTGCTGTGGCCAACCCGAAGGGAAGAGCCACAAACTAATAATGTTTGTCCAAGAAGGTAAACCTTAGAAACTGATGATGATCCTTGTGGATAGGAATATGAAGGTAAGCATCCTTCAAGTCCACGGTAGTCATATATCGACCCTCCTGGATCATTGGTAAAATTGTTCGTATCGTCTCCATCTTGAATGATGGAACTCTTAGAAATTTGTTTAGGCACTTGAGGTCTAAGATGGGTCTGAACGTTCCCTCTTTTTTGGGAACCACAAATAGGTTTGAGTAAAACCCCTGTCCCTGTTCCAATCTTGGAACTGGACAAATTACTCCCATGGTAAAAAGGTCTTTTACACAGTGTAAGAACGCCTCTCTTTTTATCTGGTTTGCAGATAATTTTGAAAGATGAAATCTCCCTATTGGGAGAAAGTCCTTGAATTCCAATTGATAACCCTGGGTCACTATTTCTAGTGCCCAGGGGTCCTAAACATCTCTTGCCCAAGCCTGGGCAAAGAAAGAGAGTCTGCCCCCTACTAGATCCGGTCTCGGATCGGGGGCCGCCCCTTCATGCTGTCTTAGAAGCAGCAGCGGGCTTTTTGGATTGTTTACCTTTATTCCAGTTCTGGTTTGGTCTCCAGACTGACTTAGATTGGGTAAAATTCCCTTCCTGATTTGTGGAAGAAGAGGAAGCGGGGGGTCCTCCTTTAAAGTTCCAAAAGGAACGAAAATGATTTTGTTTACCCCTCATCTTAATAGACTTATCCTGAGGTAAGGCATGGCCTTTACCTCCTGTAATGTCAGAAATGATTTCCTTCAATTCAGGCCCAAAAAGGGTCTTACCTTTAAAAGGAATAGCTAAAAGCTTAGTTTTTGATGAGACATCAGCAGACCAAGATTTGAGCCACAATGCTCTACATGCTAGAATAGCAAATCCTGCATTCTTTGCCGCTAATTTAGCAATTTGAAAAGCGGCATCAGTAATAAAAGAATTAGCTAGCTTGAGAGCCTTAATTCTATCTAAGATGTCATCTAATGGGGTCTCAACCTTAAGAGACTCTTCTAGAGCCTCAAACCAAAAAGCTGCTGCAGTAGTTACTGGAACAATGCAAGCTGTAGGTTGTAAAAGAAACCCTTGATAAACAAATAATTTCATTAGTAGACCTTCTAACTTCTTATCCATAGGGTCTTTGAAAGCACAACTGTCCTCAATGGGTATATTTGTACGCTTAGCTAGGGTAGATATAGCTCCCTCCACCTTAGGGACCGTTTGCCATGAGTCCCGAATGGTGTCCGATATGGGAAACATTTTCTTAAAATTAGGAGGGGGAGAAAACGGTATACCTGGTCTATCCCATTCCTTTCTTATAATTTCTGAAATTCTCTTAGGAGCCGGAAAAACATCAGTGTAAGTAGGTACTTCTAGATATTTATCCATTTTACACAATTTCTCTGGTGGAATTACAATAGGGTCACAATCATCCCTAAGCAACAGGCGGAGGTGATCAAGCTTAAATTTAAAGGACATAGCGTCCGAATCTGTCTGAGGTAAAACATTCCCTGAATCTGAAATTTCACCCTCGGACAGTAATTCCCTGACCCCCAACTCAGAACACTGTGAGAGTACATCGGAAATAGCTAATAAAGCATCAGAGGATTCAGTATTTACATTAATACCTGACCTACTGCGTTTACCCTGCAACACTGGTAATTTAGATAATACCTCTGTAAGGGTAGTTGACATAACTGCAGCCATCTCCTGCAGAGTAAAAGAATTAGACGCACTAGAAGTGCTTGGCGTCGCTTGTGTGGACGTTAAAGGTTGTGACACTTGGGGAGAATTGGATGGCATATCCTGATTCTCTTCAGACTGAGAATCATCCTTAGGCACACTTTCCTGACCTAATATATGGTCTTTACAATGTAAGGCTCTTTCAGTACAAAAGTTACACAATGTTGGAGGGGGTTGCACAATAGCTTCTAAACACATAGAACAATGAGATTCAGATTCCTCAATGTCAGACATGTTGAACAGACTAGTAATAACCACAAAAGTCGTTTAAACACTTATTTATTGCTTAAAATAAACCTTTGAAAAAACGTGTACTGCGCCTTTAAGAAAGAAAAAGTGAATTTTGTTCCCAAAATGCTTAAATAAGGTTAAATTAACTCCAAATTTAACTTTAAAATTGTTGGTTCATCCAAAAATTACTGCACCCAGAAGTAAGGGCAGAAATAAGGCTTTTAAAGTACTACAACAATTTGACAATTTACAGTCAAAAATACCCTCTGCACCTCGCCAAAGCTCTACTGTGGCGCCTACCTGCCCCCAGGGTACTTCGAACCAACTTTCCAACACTCCAGACCAGCTTGCACAGTCCAGGAGCTCCCGGAATTACTGCTTGCTGCTGCCTAGCCTGAAGGAAGTGCGCATCTGAGTGCGCAAAAATAAGCCCCGCCCCTTAAGGTCGATGCCTGATTAGGCCCAAACACAACCGTATGGGAAAGCGGTTTTACACCCAAGTTATTCAGAACACAGTATAACCCCTCAACACACCATTAAAAAATAGGTTTTAATGCCAAAAATAAAAACGTAATGTATCGTTTTTCTTTGCCTCTCCCATGTCACATAATGCCCATATAAAGTCAACATTTATAAATAAAATCTAGGGACTCCAGTAATACCCCTCTTGTTAAAATAGGATTACTGCTTACCCCATTCCCATATAGGGAAATAAATGCCAGCCAGTTCTGATATATCGTCTCCTCAGAATAAAAAGGCAGCACATACCTTAATGCTGCTTGTAGCATGAAACCGGTCTCCACACTGAAGATGTCTCATGGTTACCTTCAGAAGTCTTGTGGGAACCAGCATGGATCTTAGTTACAACTGCTAAGATCATCAACCTCAGGGCAGAAATCTTCTTCCATATCCCCTGAGGAAAATAGTACTCACCGTTACCATTTAAAATAAAAAACTTCTTGATTGAAGAAACTAAAACTAACACCTCACTTTACCATGTCTTCCTAGTATAACACAGGCAAAGAGAATGACTGGAGGTGGAGGGGAAGGGAGGAGCTATATATACAGCTGCTCTTTGCCACTTCCTGTTAGCAGGAGGATAATATCCCACAAGGATGAAATCCGTGGATTTGCATATAAGAGGGGAAAAACATTAGGCAATATGGTGGCTCCCACTAGATTGGGAAGAAACACTAACAACACATCATCTTGGTTAAACTTCAATGGAATGTACCATTGTAACTATCTTACCTGTGTGGCATGCGCCAAAGCTCAACTAGGAGATAATTTTGAGTGCCTAGCAACAGGTGAAAGGTATTCAATTAAATTGTGTCTGAATTGTCGGTCTACATACATAGTCTATGTGATCTCTTGTACTCAGTGTGCTCTCCAGTATGTGGGCCTCAGTACAATAAAGGCACGGGTTAGAATAAAAGAACATTTGGCCGATATAAGAGCAGGTACCCTTACAACACCTCTGATTAACCACTTTTCTCATTTTCATAATAAAGACGTGAGTCATGTTAAGTGGAATATCATAGAGAGGGTTCTTCCTGTAAAAAGTGGTGAGAATAGAACCAGGAAATTAGCAGAGAGGGAGGCTTTCTGGATATTCAAACTTAAGACTAGAATTCCAGGAGGCCTCAACTCCGAATTTGAAATAATTAATTTCTGGTAACTCGCCACTAGGTTTGATTTAATTCAATCCTATTCAATTTATTTTACAGGTCATCTGTAATTTCTTCATTACAATATATATCTCTCCCAGTAACTCTTTATAATAGGTCTAATTTTTCCAATTTCTCTATTCCTGTCTGGGTCGATCAATGCCCTATTACATTACCCCTTAACAAAGCTAGAATAGCTATAGGGTTATACATTCCTGGAGCAGTTATATGCCCTGAGTATTCAGGTAATTAATATCAGGTATAAGGTATTTATCTTGCTCCTTAACTTATATGATAATTACTAAACATTGAAAATGACAAGCCTTTCTAGTCGTTCTAAGCATTGGGGTCTTTGTAATGAACAAAAAGAAAGGGTAAATTCCTTTAGATGCTATAACTAGGATTGGAGTTGATTTATTTAGAGGTAGATAAATTGGTAATGATTATTTACACACATTAGCCAGTTTTGTGCAAAGTGACCGTTTGAATTAAAATTACTTGCATAATATCAATTTCTTTGCTACTTAGTTCACACTGGTCGAGTTGTGAATTCATTTTGCAATAGTGCTCTGATATTATGTGCAAATGTGTCTTTAAAATGCAGCTTGTGTTGTTCTATTTATGACTCCTAAAAAGAACAAGCTGAAAAAACTTGAAACAAGCTAAAGAGTAAAAGGTATACAAACTAACCTATCTATAAAAGACCCAGAGTATATCAAATTTGGGATAATAATATTAAAATATAATATCAAAAAATATATAGCAAATATTAACTGCCAAATAGTATATGAGTAAGAAATGAATAAAAAATGAATGGATAAAATGAATGGATAAAAAGGTGCCGGTTATAAACACATACCAATCAATATTTTAAAATATAATACAATATTTATTCACTTACATAAAAAGTTATTAGGTCGACCTGTTAACAAACACATATACAATACACTTTAAGAAGCATTAAAAATAAAAACATATAATTGAGTATTGTAAACACCCAAAGAAAAAAGAGTTTATGTGACAGATGAAGTCCAATACGATATATGCCTTCAGCTTGTCGGTAAGTTGAACCACACCACCAAATCTGTACACAGAATTATTCCAAATGTGCAATTGAACGTAGCCGATGGTACTTCGCTCCTATGGACGAAAGGATCCTCTTAATTTGTGTCAGAACTGTGAGTCATAAAAGAAATATCCGTACTCACATGTTAAGTATCAGGAATCCGGCCTCCAGAAAGTAAGCACTGCTCCGTGCCGTGGATCACCCACCGAAAATATTGTACAGTCTTCTGCAACTCAGGAAACAAAGTGCTTACAAACAGTTCAAATTTAAAGGAATGTGGCTATAGAAACCCGGTGAAGTACTGCAGTGTGCTTTTACAGGTAATAGTTTATCTTAAAACCATAACCCAAGACCTGCTTAACGCGGTCAAATGCTGCAGTCCTCACCTTAACGGGTTATTTCGCCAGCCTTTCAAAAAACTCCAAAGTATACTCCAAAGTATAGGAGCTCAATCTATCTAGCTCCTATACTTTGGAGTTTTTTGAAAGGCTGGCGAAATAACCCGTTAAGGTGAGGACTGCAGCATTTGACCGCGTTAAGCAGGTCTTGGGTTATGGTTTTAAGATAAACTATTACCTGTAAAAGCACAGTGCAGTACTTCACCGGGTTTCTATAGTGTCAGGGTTACTGTGCCTTTAAGCAGGGATTTGCATAGGAACTTTCTCATTGGTTGCCTAGGTTATAAGTTCCACCATTTCCTGTGGCTCCTTGCTTAGTATTTTGTAATGTAATCTACCTTTACCTGAGCCCAGCTTGTGTTTCTATTGCAAGCCTCTATTTGGATTACAAATTAAAATTCATATCTATTCTCAGTGGAAGTGGACTTGTTAACCTTTTTTCACCTACTACTGAATTTAATTGCCAGTTTTCAGAAAAGGAAGTCAGTGTGAATTTTTTGCTACAGTTTCCTAATTTCCACTAAACCTTTCTCACCTGCACTATTACTTGTGCTGAATCAACACTGAATCTGCAGCAGCAGCTGCAAACTGCCACTTCTCTCTCTGCTGCAGCTAATTCAGCTTACAGAGCCTCAAAGCATCAGACCGGAGTTTGCCGCACAGATCAGATCAGCTCACTTCTCAATACTCTCCCCCTGCTTTGTTTGCAAGTACCATTCAGGAGTAACGGCTATCATTGTCAGCTGACCGGAGGGCGGATTAACCAAACTGAACCGCAAGTATCTTTTGTTGCTTTTCTTACAAAGTGTCATTTCCAGTTGAATAACTGCAAGCAAGTCTAATCCACTTAAAGTGATACACCTCAATTAAATGTTACCATACTAAGAGGTGCTGTAAGACTTTGTGTTATAAAATCCTATTGGAGTTATAAGGATTACCAATTTCCTGAATTGACATTCTCAGCAACCTGTATCTTTGTATCTGTTTTCAGTCTGCAACATATTGATCGAAGTATTCGATAAACTGTTTATGCTATTACTTTACACATACCATATGTGTTTTCAGTGTTCTTAATTAAGGAACATATGAATCAATCCTCATAGGGATATTTGTCCATCATATTGATTTGCACTATTCTTGCTGGGATTTCACTCCTCAATAGTGAACTCTTATTTGAAACAGTGATACATTTAAACATTTTTTCTCTGCAATTGAGTTCCAGAATCTAAAGTCAATTAAGTTCGAGATAACCTCACATAATACTAAGCCCGTCATGGAACCAGCAGAGCTTCCACAAATAGTATACAATTTATCCCAAAAAGTGGATCAGTTAACCCAGGCTGTGCACCACCTACAGGTTGAAAACCAATCTCTAAGGGGTATTATCAGGGAGTCCATATCTCTACAACCCTCACAGGTACTACAAACCTCTGAACCATCGGTATCATTACCAGAACCTTTCTCCGGCAACAGGAAAAACTATAGACAGTTTAAAAATTCCTGCCACCTTCTATTTAATTTAAAACCCCGTAGCTACCCTACTGAGAGAATCAAGGTACTCAGTACCATTTCTTTTCTGAGAGGTGAGCCACGCACATGGGCAGATAATCTGTGCGAGCATAATGATCCGGCATTAACCACTCTAACAGATCTCTTCAATGCAATGGATGAACTCTTTCACGACACCGATGTCCAGATGTCTGCCGAAGCATCTATGAGAAGCCTGAAACAAGGCAAAAGACCTGTTGAGGACTACATAACCAATTTCAAACTGTATGCTGTAGACTCTCAATGGAGCCAAATTGCCTTACGTAACCAGTTTCACTTAGGTCTTTCGGAGGCATTAAAAGATGAGCTAGCCAGAATAGAGCTCCCAAAATCACTGGAGGCCATCATGAAAACTGCTCAACAATTAGACCGAAGACTACGCGAAAGAAAAGCAGAGAAATTTTCTACAGATGTGCGTCTAAAGGGTTATAACATTCCAGCCATACCTTCAACTACTCAACCAAGAACCACTCCTACTCCTATGGAAATAGGTGCAGTCAGAGGGCCTCTGACTTCAGAAGAACGCTATCGCAGGAAAATAAAAAATCTCTGTATGTATTGTGCTAGTCCATACCACTCAGTACAAGATTGTCCCATACTTCAGAAAACTAAAGAAAGTAAGTTTTTACAAATTAATTCCTCTGTGCAATCGTGTCGCTTGAATACTTACGCTATGTTGTCCCTCTCCTTACAGTGGGAGCAAGATCAAGTGACAACTGACGCTATAATCGACTCTGGAGCTTATGGTTGTTTTATAGACCAACATGTTGTAAAAGCAAATAAAATACCTACTATTCTAAAGCATAACCCTGTCTCCATTCGTATGATTGATGGTTCCGCACCCAAAACAGGTCCTATAACACACCAAACTGTTCCTATCACTGTTAACATTAATGGTCACACTGAATTAATCACTTTCAAGGTTTTAAGTTCTCCTCTTTTCCCTGTGGTTCTCGGTATTAAGTGGTTACAACAACACAACCCGCAGATTGTATGGTCCCCTTTCTCTATTCAGTTCAATTCCTATTACTGCTCACAGACTTGTTTGCCTACCCATAGCATACTTCAGACTGAACAACAGTCTGAGATTTACGTGCCTGAGATTCCATCACACTACTCTGACTTTGCTGATGTTTTTAGTAAAACCGAGGTTGAAAATCTTCCACCTCATCGTCCGTATGATTGTCCGATCGAATTACTACAAGGTTCTACCATCCCATACTGACATCTCTACCCTATGAGCCAACCCAAATTAGTTCATCTAAAAGAGTATCTGGAAGAGAACCTCAGAAAAGGTTTCATCAGGACTTCGACCTCTCCTGCTGGCGCTGGTATGTTCTTTGTCCGAAACAAGGACTCTAAACTTAGACCTATAATCGACTACCGGGAGCTGAATAAACGTACAATCAAGAACCGCTATCCTCTCCCTCTGATCCCGGAGTTGATTGAACGTCTATCTGAAGCAAAGATCTATACTAAACTTGACCTCAGGGGAGCGTATAACTTGGTGAGGATAAAGGAGGGCCAGGAATGGTTAACTGCTTTTAGAACCAGGTACGGCCTATATGAGTATCTTGTAATGCCTTTCGGACTGTGCAATGCACCAGCTACTTTTCAGCACTTTATCAATGATGTGTTCAGGGATTTACTCGACGTCTGTTTAGTCATCTACCTAGACGATATCCTAATTTATTCTAAAGATCTGAATGAACACATCAAACATGTCCGGAAGGTATTATCACGGCTTAGGAGAACTATAAACTTTTATGCCAAACTGGAAAAGTGTCTATTCCATACAGATCAAGTCTCTTTCCTTGGATACGACATCTCTCCCACTGGGGTTACTATGCAAACACAAAAGGTTGAAGCAGTAAAGGACTGGACAGTTCCTAAATCCAGGAAAGACTTACAAAAATTCTTAGGGTTTGCGAACTACTACAGAAAATTTATTAAAGATTTCTCTCAAGTAGCCAAACCATTGACAACTTTGACCAGCACTAATGTACCTTATATTTGGAACGAAAAAGCAGATTTTGCTTTCAACTTACTAAAGACGAAGTTCACCTCTGCACCTATCTTGAACTTTCCGGATCCATCCTTGCAGTATATCTTAGAGGTTGATTCTTCGGATTTTGCTCTGGGGGCAGTTTTATCCCAACAAAAGTCCCTCAAAGATCCTATTCATCCTGTTTCATATTACTCTTCAATGATGACTTCCTCTGAAAGGAACTATTCCATCGGAGACAAGGAACTCCTTGCGATAAAACGTGCCTTAGAAAACTGGAGGGCATCTCCTTGAAGGCACTAAATATCCAATCTTAATTCTAACAGACCACAGGAACCTAGTATACCTACAAACCAGTAAAAACCTTATCTGCAAGACAGGTACGATGGAGTCTGTTCTTCTCCCGTTTTAATTTCAACATAGTTTACCGACCAGCTTCAAGGAATGGCAAGGCAGACGCCCTGTCCCGTCTACCCGAAAGACTTACTCCACTAGATACACAGACTACCATTATACCTCATGAGCGTCTTCATGGACTTACCACTGATATGATATCTGAATTGAAAAGGACATACCACATTGGAAAACCCTCCATCTTCATACAATTTGATAAAAAAGAATTCTTTATTCTATCATGACCAAAAAATCTATGTTCCTGAACCTATGAGAACATCAATTATTCAGATCCATCATGATACCCCGCTATCTGGACATCCTGGCATACGACGTACCTTGGAAATAATTTCAAGGTCCTTCTGGTGGCCCAAGCAAAAGGACTCTGTGCAGAGTTACATTCGTTCCTGTCAGATTTGCTCTGTATCCAAGCCAGAAAGAAGACCTCCTTTTGGTCTACTGATTCCTATACCAGCTCCAACTAGACCATGGCAACACATCTCCATGGATTATATTGTTGAACTACCCAATTCCAACAATCAAACCACTATCTTAGTTGTAGTCGACTTACTTACCAAGATGGGACACTTCATACCTTTTCACAAACTCCCCACTTCATCTGAGACAGCTCTGCTCTTTCTGGATAACATAGTTAGACTCCATGGTTTCCCTTCCATCATAACCACCGATAGAGGCACTCAGTTCACCTCACGTTCTGGACCAAACTATGTGAACTCACTCATATGCAACCCGTTTCACCACCTCTATCCACCCCGCAAACAAACGGTCAATAAGAAAGATTTGAACCAATGGCTTGAACAATTTCTACGTTGCTATTGCTCTTACAACCAAACTGATTGGGTGAAATACCTATCAATGGCCGAATTCGCCTACAATAATGCTGTGAATACGTCTACGAAATATTCTCCCTTCTTCGCAAACTATGCTTTCCATCCAGATTTCGTAATTGCCTCTCCAGACGGTTTGAATTCACCCACGATGGAAGATCTCCATGACTTCTACTACAGCAGAATTTCCAGATTATACATGAGAACATTGAGAAAGCTCAGCAGGTTCAAAAACATTATTATGACCTTCGTAGAAGGCCTCCTCCTCATTAGACCGTGGGTGATCTTGTATGGCTATCTACCAAAAACCTGAAATTACAAATCCCTTGCAAGAAATTAGCCGGCTTATACATTGGACCATATCCTATCGTCCGTGTCATTAATGACAATGCTGTTACACTCAAATTGCCTGACATTATGAAGATCCATCCTACATTCCATGTCTCACTTCTAAAACCATATACACCATCTAGAAGTTCCCTAACACTATTGCCACCACAGCCTCTCACCTTGGATCAGGATGTGTTTGAAGTTCATTCCCTACTGGATTCAAGACATAAAAAGGGAGAATTACAATATTTGGTACACTGGAAGGGTTATCCCTCTGAAGAAGACTCTTGGGAACCGGCTTCGAATCTGAATGCCCCTAGATTGGTTACTCTATTCCACAGAAGGCACCCGGACCGACCTAGACCGATAACTGTGGCACAGTTGCCTTGAGGGAGGGGTCATGTCAGGGTTACTGTGCCTTTAAGCAGGGATTTGCATAGGAACTTTCTCATTGGTTGCCTAGGTTATAAGTTCCACCATTTCCTGTGGCTCCTTGCTTAGTATTTTGTAGTGTAATCTACCTTTACCTGAGCCCAGCTTGTGTTTCTATTGCAAGCCTCTATTTGGATTACAAATTAAAGTTCATATCTATTCTCAGTGGAAGTCGACTTGTTAACCTTTTTTCACCTACTACTGAATTTAATTGCCAGTTTTCAGAAAAGGAAGTTAGTGTGAATTTTTTGCTACAGTTTCCTAATTTCCACTAAACCTTTCTCACCTGCACTATTACTTGTGCTGAATCAACACTGAATCTGCAGCAGCAGCAGCTGCAAACTGCCACTTCTCCCTCTGCTGCAGCTAATTCAGCTTACAGAGCCTCAAAGCATCAGACCGGAGATTGCCGCACAGATCAGCTCACTTCTCAATACTCTCCCCCTGCTTTGTTTGCAAGTACCGTTCAGGAGTAATGGCTATCATTGTCAGCTGACCGGAGGGCGGATTAACCAAACTGAACCGCAAGTATCTTTTGTTGCTTTTCTTACAAAGTGTCATTTCCAAACTTAGTTGAATAACTGCAAGCAAGTCTAATCCACTTAAAGTGATACACCTCAATTAAATGTTACCATACTAAGAGGTGCTGTAAGACTTTGTGTTATAAAATCCTATTGGAGTTATAAGGATTACCAATTTCCTGAATTGACATTCTCAGCAACCTGTATCTTTGTATCTGTTTTCAGTCTGCAACATATTGATCGAAGTATTCGATAAACTGTTTATGCTATTACTTTACACATACCATATGTGTTTTCAGTGTTCTTAATTAAGGAACATATGAATCAATCCTCATAGGGATATTTGTCCATCATATTGATTTGCACTATTCTTGCTGGGATTTCACTCCTCAATAGTGAACTCTTATTTGAAACAGTGATACATTTAAACATTTTTTCTCTGCAATTGAGTTCCAGAATCTAAAGTCAATTAAGTTCGAGATAACCTCACATATAGCCACATTCCTTTAAATTTTAACTGTTTGTAAGCACTTTGTTTCCTGAGTTGCTGAAGACTGTACGATATTTTCGGTGGGTGATCCACGGCACGGAGCAGTGCTTACTTTCTGGAGGCCGGATTCCTGATACTTAACATGTGAGTACGGATATTTCTTTATGACTCACAGTTCTGACACAAATTAAGAGGATCCTTTCGTCCATAGGAGCGAAGTACCATCGGCTACGTTCAATTGCACATTTGGAATAATTCTGTGTACAGATTTGGTGGTGTGGTTCAACTTACCGACAAGCTGAAGGCATATATCGTATTGGACTTCATCTGTCACATAAACTCTTTTTTCTTTGGGTGTTTACAATACTCAATAATATGTTTTTTATTTTTAATGCTTCTTAAAGTGTATTGTATATGTGTTTGTTAACAGGTCGACCTAAATAACTTTTTATGTAGTGAATAAATATTTTATTATATTTTAAAATATTGATTGGTATGTGTTTATAACCGGCACCTTTTTATCCATTCATTTTTTATTCATTTCTTACTCATATATTATTTGGCAGTTAATATTTGCTATATATTTTTTTATATTATATTTTAATATTATTATCCCAAATTTGATATACTCTGGGTCTTTTATAGATAGGTTAGTTTGTATACCTTTTACTCTTTAGCTTGCTTCAAGTTTTTTCAGCTTGTTGTTTTGAGCGCTCCTAGTGTTTCTTTTTAGTATTACTTGAATTGACTATAGGTTTGAGAGGGTGTCCTATATAATATCTAGTTGGAGTCTGTAGTAAATTGTATTTTTGGCGCTGGTCACTAATATCCTTCTATTTATGACTCCGCAGTGCAAAGGCGCAATGTATTTGGGTTCAAGTCTATAGCAGTATCTGATTGGTCCAGAGAATTGTAGGTGTGTTTCACCGGTCCAATAGGAACCTCAGACACTGCTGGAGACCTGATTGACACTTAAAAGTTAGGTGTGTACCTGCAGGCCAATCGGAAGGTAGGGAAGGTTTAACTTCTTGTATTGTAAAACTTTTTACACATGGCTTGGGAGTACGGCATGTGTGCCGAAACATGTCAGCCAGTAATTTATTTCCCTAAGAACACCCAGTTTTAAACCCGGGGTCACTGGACCCTGCTATTTTGTATGCCTCACAATAAAAATTGCCTTTTATTCTTCCTGGACTCGGTGCTCCGATATTTTCTTTTTTCTATTTGAACTTTCCGGCCGTTTATTGTGAGCATGAGTACCAAGAAGTCCATTTATACCCTGTTTGAAAAGGAGGGGAGAATACTTAACTTTACCACAGTGGGCGGCTTTGATAGAACCCCTTCCCCGTTTAATGAGCATACCGGGGAGCGGAGAGTGATTTGAGCGGTGACGTCGGATGCAGCTGTCATAGGGTGAGAGCGACCCAAGCCGCAGGAACGTAAAAACCACAGAGAGTTCTGAGCAGTGTCATCAGAAACAGCTGTCACAGTGAGACAAGGTCCGGGGCTGTAGGATTGTGGAAACCGCTGCCATCATTTGAACAAACAGGAACTGGATGGATGTAAGTACAGCCAGTGAGCTGTTATATCTTACCCTTTGTTTCTTTCATTGCTGCCCACAGGATAAATTGTTTATGTGCTTATGTATACATTCAATAAACAGCAAGTTATTGTTTCTTTGCTCCTATGTGCTGTCCAACTGAGTAACTTTGGCTTTGAGGGCTTTGGAGCACGAACAATTGAATAACAATAATAAAAAGGGATTGCATTAAACTTGAAGGGAGCCGAACACAGAGGGGGATGTATATTATTATGTATATAATCAAAGTTTGCAGTGTCCCCTTTTTGTATTTTTATTATTGCGGTATTGGTATTTGAAGTCAGTTACAACATAAAACTTTTTGTAACTTTCAAACAGCATAGCTCTCTATAAAGACAGCAAAAGCATAAAGAAAGTGGGGAAAACAAGTAAAAAAAAAATTTGCCGCCAAGTATGACAATGCAAATAGTAATGAATTTTTTTGGCGCCAACATCCAGAAATGACGCAACTCGCGTAATAACAAGCGCAACTTCGCGCCAACAACCTAACGTCAACAAAGACGTAGTAAATGACTAAACTTGTGCCACTGTAGAAAAAAATTTGCACAAAAAAGTTTTGTGCCAAAAATGACGCAATAAACAACATTATTGCGCCCTCGCAAGCCCAGTTTGCCCGCAAAAATAAGGAAAAGCAAATCAAATTGGAAAAAAAGACACCAGATAAAAAATAAACTTCCCAAAACATGATTCCCATACTGAAACTGTTAGACTGCAAAGAGAAATACACATAGACCTGACTCATTGCAAATATAAGTAAAAACATATTTAAAACTTTATATAAAAACATAAAGCACTAAACATAGCTGAGAGTGTCTTAAATAATGACACATACTTACCGAAAGACACCCATCCACATATAGCAGACAGCCAAACCAGTACTGAAAACTATCAGCAGAGGTAATGGTATATAAGAGTATATCGTCGAACTGAAAAGGCTGGTAGGAGATGAATCCCTATGACTGATAACAGAGAACCCTTGAAAAGATTTCCTGTGAGAAAAAACATAAAATCAATAGGCGATACTCTCTTCACATCCCTCTGACAAACACTGTACTCTGAGAGGAATTGGGCCTCAGAATGCTTAGAAGCACTTATCTTAGAAGAAATCATAGAAATCAAGCACAAACTAACTTCACCATCTCCATAGGAGGCAAAGTTTGTAAATTTAACGTGCGAGTGTGGTGGGTGGTGTAATTATAGGCATTTTATAGGTTTGGGAATGTATATCCCATACGTCATTAGCTCATGGACTCTTGCCATTTACATGAAATAAATCAAATTTGTCCATAGGAGCAGAACTCAAGCTCCAAAATCAAACGGACAACACAAAAATCACATACTTTAAAAAAATTGTGCTGTCACTTTAAATATAAACAAAAATGCCTTAGGACATGAGTGGTAAGAATTCATAGAGCAGTTCCCAGAAAATACCCCAAATTACTTAATCTTAAGACATTAAATGACTGTGTACGTTTAAAATATGTGCCTGTCACTTTAAAAATATTTCAATAAATATTAAGCAACTTGCGATATAGAATAAAAATAACTGTTTTGCTCTATTTAATCCAGCCTTAAAGGGACAGTAAACCTCAAAAATAATGTTATATAATTCTGCACATAGTACAGAATTATATAACATTATATTAGCCTTATCTTTATAAAACGTAATAACAGAATTTATGTTTACCTGATAAATTACTTTCTCCAACGGTGTGTCCGGTCCACGGCGTCATCCTTACTTGTGGGATATTCTCTTCCCCAACAGGAAATGGCAAAGAGCCCAGCAAAGCTGGTCACATGATCCCTCCTAGGCTCCGCCTACCCCAGTCATTCGACCGACGTTAAGGAGGAATATTTGCATAGGAGAAACCATATGATACCGTGGTGACTGTAGTTAAAGAAAATAAATTATCAGACCTGATTAAAAAACCAGGGCGGGCCGTGGACCGGACACACCGTTGGAGAAAGTAATTTATCAGGTAAACATAAATTCTGTTTTCTCCAACATAGGTGTGTCCGGTCCACGGCGTCATCCTTACTTGTGGGAACCAATACCAAAGCTTTAGGACACGGATGAAGGGAGGGAGCAAATCAGGTCACCTAAATGGAAGGCACCACGGCTTGCAAAACCTTTCTCCCAAAAACAGCCTCAGAAGAAGCAAAAGTATCAAACTTGTAAAATTTGGTAAAAGTGTGCAGTGAAGACCAAGTCGCTGCCCTACATATCTGATCAACAGAAGCCTCGTTCTTGAAGGCCCATGTGGAAGCCACAGCCCTAGTGGAATGAGCTGTGATTCTTTCAGGAGGCTGCCGTCCGGCAGTCTCGTAAGCCAATCTGATGATGCTTTTAATCCAAAAAGAGAGAGAGGTAGAAGTTGCTTTTTGACCTCTCCTTTTACCAGAATAAACAACAAACAAGGAAGATGTTTGTCTAAAATCCTTTGTAGCATCTAAATAGAATTTTAGAGCGCGAACAACATCCAAATTGTGCAACAAACGTTCCTTCTTCGAAACTGGTTTCGGACACAAAGAAGGCACGACTATCTCCTGGTTAATGTTTTTGTTAGAAAACAACTTTTGGAAGAAAACCAGGTTTAGTACGTAAAACCACCTTATCTGCATGGAACACCAGATAAGGAGGAGAACACTGCAGAGCAGATAATTCTGAAACTCTTCTGGCAGAAGAAATTGCAACCAAAAACAAAACTTTCCAAGATAATAACTTAATATCAACGGAATGTAAGGGTTCAAACGGAACCCCCTGAAGAACTGAAAGAACTAAGTTGAGACTCCAAGAGGAGTCAAAGGTTGTAAACAGGCTTGATTCTAACCAGAGCCTGAACAAAGGCTTGAACATCTGGCACAGCTGCCAGCTTTTTGTGGAGTAACACAGACAAGGCAGAAATCTGTCCCTTCAAGGAACTTGCAGATAATCCTTTCTCCAATCCTTCTTGAAGAAAGGATAGAATCTTAGGAATCTTTACCTTGTCCCAAGGGAATCCTTTAGATTCACACCAACAGATATATTTTTTCCATATTTTGTGGTAAATTTTTCTAGTTACAGGCTTTCTGGCCTGAACAAGAGTATCAATAACAGAATCCGAGAACCCTCGTTTTGATAAGATCAAGCGTTCAATCTCCAAGCAGTCAGCTGGAGTGAGATCAGATTCGGATGTTCGAACGGACCTTGAACAAGAAGGTCTCGTCTCAAAGGTAGCTTCCATGGTGGAGCCGATGACATATTCACCAGATCTGCATACCAAGTCCTGCGTGGCCACGCAGGAGCTATCAAGATCACCGACGCCCTCTCCTGATGGATCCTGGCTACCAGCCTGGGTATGAGAGGAAACGGCGGGAATACATAAGCTAGTTTGAAGGTCCAAGGTGCTACTAGTGCATCTACTAGAGTCGCCTTGGGATCCCTGGATCTGGACCCGTAGCAAGGAACCTTGAAGTTCTGACGAGAGGCCATCAGATCCATGTCTGGAATGCCCCACAGTTGAGTAATTTGGGCAAAGATTTCCGGATGGAGTTCCCACTCCCCCGGATGTAATGTCTGACGACTCAGAAAATCCGCTTCCCAATTTTCCACTCCTGGGATGTGGATTGCAGACAGGTGGCAGGAGTGAGTCTCCGCCCATTGAATGATTTTGGTCACTTCTTCCATCGCCAGGGAACTCCTTGTTCCCCCCTGATGGTTGATGTACGCAACAGTCGTCATGTTGTCTGATTGAAACCGTATGAACTTGGCCTTTGCTAGCTGAGGCCAAGCCTTGAGAGCATTGAATATCGCTCTCAGTTCCAGAATATTTATCGGTAGAAGAGATTCTTCCCGAGACCAAAGACCCTGAGCTTTCAGGGATCCCCAGACCGCGCCCCAGCCCATCAGACTGGCGTCGGTCGTGACAATGACCCACTCTGGTCTGCGGAAGGTCATCCCTTGTGACAGGTTGTCCAGGGACAGCCACCAACGGGGAGTGAGTCTCTGGTCCTCTGATTTACTTGTATCTTCGGAGACAAGTCTGTATAGTCCCCATTCCACTGACTGAGCATGCACAGTTGTAATGGTCTTAGATGAAAGCGCGCAAAAGGAACTATGTCCATTGCCGCTACCATCAAACCATTACTTCCATGCACTGCGCTATGGAAGGAAGAGGAACGGAATGAAGTGTTTGACAAGAGTTTAGAAGTTTTGTTTTTCTGGCCTCTGTCAGGAAAATCCTCATTTCTAAGGAGTCTATTATTGTTCCCAAGAAGGGAACCCTTGTCGACGGAGATAGAGAACTCTTTTCCACGTTCACTTTCCATCCGTGAGATCTGAGAAAGGCCAGGACTATGTCCGTGTGAGCCTTTGCTTGAGGAAGGGACGACGCTTGAATCAGAATGTCGTCCAAGTAAGGTACTACTGCAATGCCCCTTGGTCTTAGCACCGCTAGAAGGGACCCTAGTACCTTTGTGAAAATCCTTGGAGCAGTGGCTAATCCGAAAGGAAGCGCCACGAACTGGTAATGCTTGTCCAGGAATGCGAACCTTAGGAACCGATGATGTTCCTTGTGGATAGGAATATGTAGATACGCATCCTTTAAATCCACCGTGGTCATGAATTGACCTTCCTGGATGGAAGGAAGAATTGTTCGAAATGGTTTCCATTTTGAACGATGGAACCTTGAGAAACTTGTTTAAGATCTTGAGATCTAAGATTGGTCTGAACGTTCCCTCTTTTTTGGGAACTATGAACAGATTGGAGTAGAACCCCATCCCTTGTTCTCCTAATGGAACAGGATGAATCACTCCCATTTTTTAACAGGTCTTCTACACAATGTAAGAATGCCTGTCTTTTTATGTGGTCTGAAGACAATTGAGACCTGTGGAACCTCCCCCTTGGGGGAAGCCCCTTGAATTCCAGAAGATAACCTTGGGAGACTATTTCTAGTGCCCAAGGATCCAGAACATCTCTTGCCCAAGCCTGAGCGAAGAGAGAGAGTCTGCCCCCCACCAGATCCGGTCCCGGATCGGGGGCCAACATTTCATGCTGTCTTGGTAGCAGTGGCAGGTTTCTTGGCCTGCTTTCCCTTGTTCCAGCCTTGCATTGGTCTCCAGGCTGGCTTGGCTTGAGAAGTATTACCCTCTTGCTTAGAGGACGTAGCACTTGGGGCTGGTCCGTTTCTACGAAAGGGACGAAAATTAGGTTTATTTTTGGCCTTAAAAGACCTATCCTGAGGAAGGGCGTGGCCCTTACCCCCAGTGATATCAGAGATAATCTCTTTCAAGTCAGGGCCAAACAGCGTTTTCCCCTTGAAAGGAATGTTAAGGAGTTTGTTCTTGGAAGACGCATCAGCTGACCAAGATTTCAACCAAAGCGCTCTGCGCGCCACAATAGCAAACCCAGAATTCTTCGCCGCTAACCTAGCCAATTGCAAAGTGGCGTCTAGGGTGAAAGAATTAGCCAATTTGAGAGCACGGATTCTGTCCATAATCTCCTCATAAGGAGGAGAATCACTATCGATCGCCTTTACTAGCTCATCGAACCAGAAACACGCGGCTGTAGTGACAGGGACAATGCATGAAATTGGTTGTAGAAGGTAACCTTGCTGAACAAACATCTTTTTAAGCAAACCTTCTAATTTTTTATCCATAGGATCTTTGAAAGCACAACTATCTTCTATGGGTATAGTGGTGCGTTTGTTTAAAGTAGAAACCGCTCCCTCGACCTTGGGGACTGTCTGCCATAAGTCCTTTCTGGGGTCGACCATAGGAAACAATTTTTTAAATATGGGGGGGAGGGACGAAAGGTATACCGGGCCTTTCCCATTCTTTATTTACAATGTCCGCCACCCGCTTGGGTATAGGAAAAGCTTCTGGGAGCCCCGGGACCTCTAGGAACTTGTCCATTTTACATAGTTTCTCTGGGATGATCAAATTCTCACAATCATCCAGAGTGGATAATACCTCCTTAAGCAGAGCGCGGAGATGTTCCAACTTAAATTTAAATGTAATCACATCGGGTTCAGCTTGTTGAGAAATTTTCCCTGAATCTGAAATTTCTCCCTCAGACAAAACCTCCCTGGCCCCCTCAGACTGGTGTAGGGCATTTCAGAACCATTATCATCAGCGTCCTCATGCTCTTCAGTATCTAAAACAGAGCAGTCGCGCTTACGCTGATAAGTGGGCATTTTGGCTAAAATGTTTTTGATAGAAATATCCATTACAGCCGTTAATTGTTGCATAGTAAGGAGGATTGGCGCGCTAGATGTACTAGGGGCCTCCTGAGTGGGCAAGACTCGTGTAGACGAAGGAGGGAATGATGCAGTACCATGCTTACTCCCCTCACTTGAGGAATCATCTTGGGCATCATTTTCAGTGTCACATAAATCACATTTATTTAAATGAGAAGGAACCTTGGCTTCCCCACATTCAGAACACAGTCTATCTGGTAGTTCAGACATGTTAAACAGGCATAACTTGATAACAAAGTACAAAAAACGTTTTAAAATAAAACCGTTACTGTCACTTTAAATTTTAAACTGAACACACTTTATTACTGCAATTGCGAAAAAGTATGAAGGAATTGTTCAAAATTCACCAAAATTTCACCACAGTGTCTTAAAGCCTTAAAAGTATTGCACACCAAATTTGGAAGCTTTAACCCTTAAAATAACGAACCGGAGCCGTTTTTAACTTTAACCCCTTTACAGTCCCTGGTATCTGCTTTGCTGAGACCCAACCAAGCCCAAAGGGGGAATACGATACCAAATGACGCCTTCAGAAAGTCTTTTCTATGTATCAGAGCTCCTCACACATGCGACTGCATGTCATGCTTCTCAAAAACAAGTGCGCAATACCGGCGCGAAAATGAGGCTCTGCCTAAGATTAGGGAAAGCCCCTAAAGAATAAGGTGTCTAAAACAGTGCCTGCCGATATTATTTTACAAAAATACCCAGATTAAATGATTCCTCAAGGCTAAATATGTGTAATATATGAATCGATTTAGCCAGAAAATGTCTACAGTCTTAATAAGCCCTTGTGAAGCCCTTATTTACTGTCTGAATAAAAATGGCTTACCGGATCCCATAGGGAAAATGACAGCTTCCAGCATTACATCGTCTTGTTAGAATGTGTCATACTCAAGCAGCAAAAGACTGCTCACTGTTCCCCCAACTGAAGTTAATTCCTCTCAACAGTCCTGTGTGGAACAGCCATGGATTTTAGTAACGGTTGCTAAAATCATTTTCCTCTTACAAACAGAAATCTTCATCTCTTTTCTGTTTCAGAGTAAATAGTACATACCAGCACTATTTTAAAATAACAAACTCTTGATTGAATAATAAAAACTACAGTTAAACACTAAAAAACTCTAAGCCATCTCCGTGGAGATGTTGCCTGTACAACGCAAAGAGAATGACTGGGGTAGGGCGGAGCCTAGGAGGGATCATGTGACCAGCTTTGCTGGGCTCTTTGCCATTTCCTGTTGGGGAAGAGAATATCCCACAAGTAAGGATGACGCCGTGGACCGGACACACCTATGTTGGAGAAATTCACTTTGAATTTTAAAAAACCCCGGCTGTTTTACAGACCCGCTCTCTGTGCTCTTCTGAGCGGGTCTGTTTTATTCACACAGTGCATCGGGCCAGCTGTATAGTCACAGCCCGGACCGACCGCGCCATTATACACAGAATTATATAACATTATTTTTAAGGTTTACTGACATTTTAACTTTGCAGGTGCTTGGGGCTAATGAAGAGCAGCACACACAATGTTTTTGTCAGTGTTAGAGTGGAGGGAGAACTGTATCACGCAGAGATAGTGTTTCTCAGCTCTAAACAAGAAAGCAGCTCCCACTATGAAATGGAGCATCGAGTGCACCGGGAACAACTTAAACTGCCAGAAAACTATAATCAGTCCTACTAAACAAAGTCTCTCAGAGACTATAGATCTAAGTACCTTCTTCATCTTCAGTGAAAAGAAGGCAGGCACTCAAGATCCGGAACAGAAAGGCCGAAAATGGAGCTGCTCTATTTTAGTAGGCGGAGCCATCAGAACAGGGAAAATTAAGTGTGCCGTTAAAATCAACAGTGCGCTTCATAGTCACAAAACTGCCAATAAAAAAAAAAATTAAAGCAGCAGAACAAACTAGTCCTCCGGTATACCCACAACCTTAAATCACCACTGAACTACAGTGGGTACATCTGGATAACACTGACTAAAGTAGTAACAGTTAAATGCATGAAGAGAATACAGTGCTAAGTCACAGAATCAAACTGTAAAGGGCACCAGCTAAAATAAAGCCTCAAGGGAGAATTCCCTGCATGTCTCACACATATAAAAAGTCCTGCCACTGCCTAAATAATCCTTTCCCAAAGGAATAATCAGTCCCAATAATGTTGCAGCTTTTCCTAACCTAGAAGGCCAAAAAGGCACTTATCTGCATCTAGCCGTCCGGCAGGACGACAGCTCACCCAGTATGAGAAGATGCCACTTCTCACAGATACCTGTGGAAAAAAAGAAAGAACAGAGTAAACCTACTCAGGCTTTCTACACTGTGGGGCAGCAAATACGTTAGGAAAAAAGCAGCAAGGTCCACCTCACAAGTTCCTAACTGCTTTAAAGCCACCACTGCCCTACTGAAGAGACTAAAGTGGAGTACGGCTAAACCCAATCATGAGAGGAAAAAACAAACAAACAGAATTTATGCTTACCTGATAAATTACTTTCTCTTATGATGTATCGAGTCCACGGATTCATCCTTTACTTGTGGGATATTCTCCTTCCCAACAGGAAGTGGCAAAGAGAGCACACAGCAGAGCTGTCCATATAGCTCCCCCTCTAGCTCCACCCCCCAGTCATTTGAATGAAGGTTAGGAAGAAAAAGGAGAAACCATAGTGTGCAGTGGTGACTGTAGTTTAACAAAAAAGCTACCTGACTTAATAGCCAGGGCGGGCCGTGGACTCGATACATCACAAGAGAAAGTAATTTATCAGGTAAGCATAAATTCTGTTTTCTCTTGTAAGATGTATCGAATCCACGGATTCATCCTTTACTTGTGGGATACCAATACCAAAGCTTTAGGACACGGATGAAGGGAGGGAACAAGACAGGTACCTTAAACGGAAGGCACTACTGCTTGTAAAACCTCTCCCCCAAAAATAGCCTCCGAAGAAGCAAAAGTATCGAATTTGTAAAATTTGGAAAAAGTATGCAGCGAAGACCAAGTCGCTGCCTTACAAATCTGTTCAACAGAAGCCTCATTTTTAGAAGCCCATGTGGAAGCCACTGCTCTGGTAGAATGAGCAGTAATTGTTTCAGGAGGCTGCTGGCCAGCAGTCTCATAGGCCAAACGGGTGATACTTTTCAGCCAAAAGGAAAGAGAGGTAGCAGTCGCCTTCTGACCTCTCCTCTTACCAGAATAGATAACAAACAATGAAGGTGTTTGTCTGAAATCCTTAGCTGCTTGTAAATAGAACTTTAAAGCACGAACTACATCAAGATTGTGTAACAGACGTTCCTTCTTCGAAGAAGGATTAGGACACAGAGAAGGAACAACAATTTCCTGGTTAATATTCTTATTAGACACAACCTTAGGAAGAAAACCGGGTTTGGTACGCAAAACTACCTTATCTGCATGGAAAACCAGGTAAGGTGAATCACACTGTAAAGCAGATAGCTCTGAAACTCTTCGAGCAGAAGAGATAGCTACTAAAAACAAAACTTTCCAAGATAAAAGATTAATATCTATGGAATCTAAAGGTTCAAACGGAACCCCTTGCAGAACTGAAAGAACTAAATTCAGACTCCATGGCGGAGCCACATGTCTATAAACAGGCTTGATTCTGATTAAAGCCTGACTAAACGCTTGAACGTCTGGTACCTCTGCCAGACGTTTGTGTAAAAGGATAGACAAAGCAGATATCTGTCCTTTTAAGGAACTAGCTGATAATCCTTTCTCCAATCCTTCTTGGAGAAAGGACAATATCCTGGGAATCCTAATCTTACTCCATGAGTAGCCCTTGGATTCACACCAAAAAAGATATTTTTGCCAAATCTTATGGTAGATTTTCTTGGTGACAGGCTTTCTAGCCTGAATCAGGGTATCAATAACCGACTCAAAGAAACCACGCTTTGATAGAATTAGGCGTTCAATCTCCAAGTAGTCAGACGCAGAGAAATTAGATTTGGATGCTTGAAAGGACCTTGTATTAGAAGGTCCTGCCTCATTGGTAGTGTCCATGGTGGGACAGATGACATGTCCACTAGGTCTGCATACCAGGTCCTGCGTGGCCACGCAGGCGCTATCATAATCACTGAAGCCCTCTCCTGCTTGATTCTGGCAACCAGACGAGGGAGGAGAGGAAAAGGTGGAAAAACATAGGCCAGATTGAAGGACCAAGGCGCTGCTAGAGCATCTATCAGCACCGCCTGGGGATCCCGGGACCTGGACCCGTAAAGAGGAAGTTTGGTGTTCTGACGGGATGCCATCAGATCCAATTCTGGAGTGCCCCATATCTGAGTCAGCTGGGCAAATACCTCCGGGTGGAGTTCCCACTCCCACGGGTGAAAAGTCTGACGACTTAGAAAATCCGCCTCCCAGTTGTCTACTCCTGGGATGTGAATTGCTGAGAGATGGCAGGAGTGATCCTCCGCCCACCTGATTATCTTGGTTACTTCCATCATTGCTAGGGAACTCCTTGTTCCTCCCTGATGATTGACGTAAGCTACAGTCGTGATGTTGTCCGACTGAAATCTGATGAATTTGGCTGCGGCTAGCTGAGGCCATGCCTGAAGCGCGTTGAATAACGCCCTCAGTTTCAGAATGTTTATCGGAAGAAGAGCCTCTTCCCGAGACCATAAGCTGGCGTCGGTCGTTACGATGATCCACTCTGGTCTGCGGAAACACATTCCCTGAGACAGGTGATCCTGAGACAACCACCAGAGAAGAGAATCTCTGGTCCCCTGGTCCAGCTGTATTTGAGGAGACAAATCTGCATAATCCCCATTCCACTGTTTGAGCATGCATAGTTGCAGTGGTCTGAGGTGTATCCGTGCAAAAGGGACTATGTCCATTGCCGCTACCATTAATCCGATTGTCTCCATGCACTGAGCTACAGATGGCCGAGGAATGGAATGAAGGGCTCGGCAAGTGGTTAAGAGTTTTGATTTTCTGACCTCCGTCAGAAATATTTTCATTTCTACCGAGTCTATCAGAGTTCCTAGGAAGGAAACTCTTGTGAGGGGGGAGAGAGAACTCTTTTTGTTGTTCACCTTCCACCCGTGAGACCTTAGAAAGGCCAATACAATTTCCGTGTGAGACTTGGCACTTTGGAAAGTCGACGCCTGAATTAAGAGGTCGTCTAGATAAGGCGCCACTGCTATGCCCCGCGGTCTTAGAACCGCCAGGAGGGACCCTAGCACCTTTGTGAAAATTCTGGGAGCAGTGGCCAACCCGAAAGGAAGAGCCACAAACTGGTAATGCTTGTCCAGAAAGGCAAACCTGAGAAACTGGTGATGATCTTTGTGGATAGGAATGTGCAGATACGCATCCTTTAAATCCACGGTGGTCATATATTGACCCTCCTGGATCATTGGTAAGATTGTCCGAATGGTCTCCATCTTGAATGATGGGACTCTGAGGAATTTGTTTAGAATTTTGAGATCCAGGATTGGTCTGAAAGTTCCTTTTTTCTTGGGAACCACAAATAGGTTTGAGTAAAAACCCAGCCCTTGTTCCGCCATTGGAACTGGGTGGATCACTCCCATTGTATGTAGGTCTTCTACACAGCGTAAGAACGCCTCTTTCTTTGTCTGGTCTGTAGACAGACGAGAAATGTGGAACCTTCCCCTTGGAGGGGAGTCCTTGAATTCTAGAAGATATCCCTGGGATACAATCTCTAAGGCCCAGGGATCGAGTACATCTCTTGCCCAGGCCTGAGCGAAGAGAGAAAGTCTGCCCCCTACTAGATCCGGTCCCGGATCGGGGGCTACCCCTTCATGCTGTCTTGGAGGCAGCTGCAGGCTTCTTGGCCTGTTTACCCTTGTTCCAGCCCTGGTAAGGTTTCCAGGCTGCCCTGGGTTGGGAAGTGTTACCCTCTTGCTTTGCAGCAGGGGAGGGTGAAGCGAGACCGCTCCTGAAATTCCGAAAGGAACGAAAATTATTTTGTTTGTTCTTTAACTTGAAGGACTTGTCCTGAGGGAGAGCATGGCCTTTTCCCTCAGTGATTTCTGAAATAATCTCTTTCAATTCAGGCCCGAAGAGGGATGTTCAAGAGTTTGGATTTTGACGACACATCGGCCGACCAGGACTTTAGCCATAGCGCTCTGCGCGCTAAAATAGTGAAACTTGAATTCTTTGCCGCTAACTTAGCTAGTTGGAAAGCGGCATCTGTGATAAAAGAATTAGCCAGCTTAAGAGCCTTAATTCTGTCCATAATGTCCTCATATGAGGTCTCCGCCTGGAGCACATCTTACAGCGCCTCGAACCAGAAAGCAGCTGCAGTAGTTACAGGAACAATGCACGCAATAGGTTGGAGAAGAAAACCTTGTTGAACAAAAATTTTCTTAAGCAAACCCTCTAATTTTTTATCCATAGGGTCTTTGAAAGCACAACTGTCTTCAATTGGTATGGTTGTGCGTTTAGCAAGTGAAGAAATAGCCCCCTCCACCTTAGGGACCGTCTGCCACGAGTCCCGCATGGGGTCAGATATGGGGAACATTTTCTTAAAAACAGGAGGGGGAACGAAGGGAATACATGGTCTATCCCACTCCCTAGTAACGATATCCGCAATCCTCTTAGGGACCGGGAACACATCAGTGTAAACAGGAACTTCCAGGTACTTTTCCATTTTACACAATTTCTCTGGAACCACCATAGGGTCGCAGTCATCCAGAGTAACTAATACCTCCCTGAGCAATAAGCGGAGGTGTTCTAGTTTAAATTTAAAAGCCAATATTTCTGAATCTGTTTGAGGAGAAACCTTTCCTGAATCGGAAATTTCTCCCTCAGACAGCCCATCCCTAGCCCCAACTTCAGAGCGTTGTGAGGGTATATCGGATACGGCTACTAAAGCGTCAGAATGCTCATTATCTGTTCTTAAAACAGAGCTATCACGCTTTGCAGGTAACACGGGCAGTTTAGATAAGAACACTGAGAGGGTATTATTCATAACTGCTGCCAAATCTTGCAAAGTAAAAGAGTTAGACGCACTAGAGGTGCTAGGCGTCGTTTGAGCAGGCGTAACTGGTTGTGACACTTGGGGAGAGGTTGACGGGCTAACCTCGTTACCTTCTGTCTGAGAATCATCTTGGGCCACATTTTTAAGTGTAACAATATGACCTTTAAAGTGTATAGACATATCAGTACAAGTGGGACACATTCTGAGAGGGGGTTCCACCATGGCTTCTAAACACATTGAACAAGGATTTTCCTTGGTGTCAGACATGTTTAAACAGACTAGTAGTTAAACAAGCAGGCTTGGAAATCACTTTAATCAAGTAAAAACACACTTTGAAAAAAAAAACGTTACTGTGCCTTTAAGAGATAAAAAAGGCATACAATTTTGCAAAACAGTGAAAAATGCAGCAAACTTTTAGAAATTTTTACAGTATGTACCTAAAGCATTAGTAAGATTGCACCACTAGCAATAAAAACGATTAACCCCGTAATGCCCAAACCGGATCGACAGTAAGCCAAAAAAACAGTTAAAAAAAACTTTCAGCACCTTGCCACAGCTCTGCTGTGGCCCTACCTTCCCTTAGGAACCAGATTTGTGGGGAAAAAGCTTCTTATAGGCCCTCAAACTGCAGCAGGACCCTCCATGTGAAACAGCCTGAACTTCTAGTCAAATATAACTGCGCAACAGAAGAGTGAAATTAGGCCCCTCCCACCTCACTTCGGTGCTTGTGAGGCCTAAAGAAACACTCCAAAGTGTTTTAATATTAGCCATGTGGGTAACAACCCCTGAAAGAAACCCAAAGGATCCTTCAAAGTGTCTCAAAAAAACGATTCAATAAAAAACCGTTTGCCTTGAAAGTAGTGTCAACCAGCATAAACTAGCCCTGTTATGTAAGCTTGAAATTCCATACTTAGTCTCTGAATACAGCTTACCCTTCCCTCATGGGGATATTATAAGTCTTCACTAGCATTATCACAGTCTTGTCTAGAAGAAAAAAGACTGAACATACCTTATTGCAGCCTAACCTGCAAACCGTTCCCCCCAAATAAAGTTTTCTTGTACTCCTCAGTCCTGTGTGGGAACAGCAGTGGATTTTAGTTACAACATGCTAAAATCATCTTCCTCCCTGCAGAAATCTTCATCTCCTTTCTGCTAGAGAGTAAATAGTACACACCGGTACCATTTAAAATAACAAAATCTTGCTGGTTGAAATTAAAAACCACAATTTTTCTACCACATTCACTTTACCCTTCCGATTGCTTAGAGCCGGCAAAGAGAATGACTGGGGGGTGGAGCTAGAGGGGGAGCTATATGGACAGCTCTGCTGTGTGCTCTCTTTGCCACTTCCTGTTGGGAAGGAGAATATCCCACAAGTAAAGGCTGAATGGCTGAATCCGTGGACTCGATACATCTTACAAGAGAAAATGACCTGATAATTTTTTTTTTTTTTTTGACACGGTGAGCCCACAGATCATCATCAATTACTGTTAGGAATATCACTCCCGGCCAGCAGGAGGAGGCAAAGAGCACCACAGCAAAGCTGATAATTATCACTTCCCTACCCACAACCCCCATTCATTCGACCAAAGGAAAGGAGAGAAAGGAAGTAACACAAGGTGCAGAGGTGCCTGAGGTTTATATAGAAAAGAAACTGTCTGAAAAAAACAGGGCGGGCCGTGGACTCCCCGTGTCAAGAAATAAATTTAGCAAGTAAGCATAAATTTTGTTTTCTTTCTAATGACAGAGCGAGTCCACGGATCATCAATTACTGTTAGGAACCAATACCCAAGCTAGAAGACACAGATGATAAGGGAGGGACAAGACAGGTAACCTAAACAAAAGGCACCACTGCTTGAAGAACCTTTCTTCCAAAAGAAGCCTCAGACGAGGCAAAAGTATCGAATTTATAGAATTTGGAAAAAGTATGCAAAGACGACCAATTTGCAGCCTTGCAAATCTGTTCCACAGAAGCTTCATTTTTGAAAGCCTAGCTAGAAGAGACAGCCCTCGTGGAATGAGCTGTAATCCTCTCAGGAGGTTGCTGTTCAGCAGTCTTATAGGCCAAACGAATAACACACTCTAGCAAAAAAGAAAGTATATGTAGCTTTCTGGCCCTTGCGTTTTCCAGAAAAACAAACAAGGCAGAAGACTGACGAAAGTCCTTAGTCGCCTGTAGATAGAATTTCAGCGCACGAACAACATTAAGGTTATGCAACAAATGTTCTTTATGAGAAGAAGGGTTAGGACACAAGGAAGGAACAACAATTTCCTGATTAATATTCTTAAACGTAACAACTTTAGGCAGGAAACTAAACTTAGTACGCAAGACCACCTTATCAGAATGGAAGATAAGATAAGCGGAATTACACTGATGTGCAGAGTTACGAAACTCTCTGAGCAGAGTCAAATAGCAACAAGAAACAACACTTTCCAAGATAACAACTTAATATCTAAGGAATCATAGGCTCAAACGGAGTTTGCTGTAAGACCTTAGGAACGAGATTAAGACTCCAGTGAGGAGTAACAGGTTTAAACACGCCGGATCCTGACCAAGGCCTGACAAAACGATTGCACATCTGGCACATCCGCCAGACGCTTATGTAGCAAAATAGACGAGGCCGAAATCTGACCCTTCAGAGTACTTTGCTAACAAACCCTTCTCCAGACCATCCTGGAGAAAGGACAAGATTCTAGGAATCTTGACTCTACTACAAGAAAATCCTTTGGATTCACACCAATACAGATATTTATGCCATATCTTATGGTAAATCCTTCTAGTCACAGGCTTGCGAGCCTGAATCAAAGTCTCAATGACTGACTCTGAAAACCCACGCTTAGATAAAAACAGAATTTATGCTTACCTGATAAATTTCTTTCTCTTGTGATGTATCGAGTCCACGGATTCATCCATACTTATGGGATATTCTCCTTCCCTACAGGAAGTGGCAGAGAGAGCAACCACAGCAGAGCTCTCCATATAGCTCCTCCCTTAGCTCCACCCCCCAGCCATTCGACCGAAGGCTAGGAAGAAAAAGGAGAAACTATAGGGTGCAGTGGTGACTGAAGTTTTTAAAATAAAAATATACTACCTGTCTTAAATAGACAGGGCGGGCCGTGGACTAGATACATCACAAGAGAAATTTATCAGGTAAGCATAAATTCTGTTTTCTCTTGTAAGATGTATCGAGTTCACAGATTCATCCATACTTATGGGATACCAATACCAAAGCTTTAGGACACGGATGAAGGGAGGGACAAGACAGGTACCTTAAACGGAAGGCACCACTGCTTGTAGAACCTTTCTCCCAAAAATAACCTCAGAAGAAGCAAAAGTATCAAATTTGGAAAAAGTATGAAGCGAAGACCAAGTCGCCGCATTACAAATCTGTTCAACAGAAGCCTCATTTTTAAAAGCCCATGTGGAAGCCACTGCTCTAGTAGAATGAGCAGTAATTCTTTCAGGAGGCTGCTGGCCAGAAGTCTCATAAGCCAAACGGATGAAGCTTTTCAGTCAAAAGGAAAGAGAGGTAGCCGTAGCCTTTTGACCTCTCCGTTTACCAGAATAAACAACAAACAATGAAGATGTTTGACGGAAATCTTTAGTTGCTTGTAAGAACTTTAAAGCATGAACCACATCAAGATTGTGCAACAGACGTTCCTTCTTTGATGAAGGATTAGGACACAGAGAAGGAACAACAATCTCCTGATTGATATTCCTATTAGAAACCCAGGTTTGGTACGCAAAACCACCTTATCTGCATGGAAAACTAGGTAAGGTGAGTCACACTGTAAAGCAGATAACTCAGAAACTCTTCGAGCCGAAGAAATAGCTACTAAAAACAAAACTTTCCAAGATAGAAGCTTAATATCTATGGAATGCATAGGTTCAAACGGAACCCCTTGATGAACATTAAGAACCAAATTTAGGCTCCATGGTGGAGCAACAGGTTTAAATACAGGCTTGATTCTGACCAAGGCCTGACTAAACGCTTGAACGTCTGGGACATCTGCCAGACGTTTGTGTAAAAGAATAGACAAAGCAGATATTTGTCCTTTTAAGGAACTAACTGATAATCCCTTCTCCAATCCTTCTTGGAGAAAGGACAAAATTCTAGGAATCCTAATCTTACTCCATGAGTAACCCTTGGATTCACACCAACAAAGATATCTGCGCCAAATCTTATGATAGATTTTCCTGGCGACAGGCTTTCTAGCCTGAATCAGGGTATCAATGACCGACTCAGAGAAAACACGCTTTTACAGACTCAGGCGTTCAATCTCCAAGCAGTCAGACGCAGAGAAGTTAGATTTGGATGCTTGAATGGACCTTGGATTAGGAGGTCCTGCCTCATTGGCAGAGTCCACGGTGGAACAGATGACATGTCCACCAGGTCTGCATACCAAGTCCTGCGTGGCGATATCAGAATCACCGAAGCTCTCTCCTGCTTGATTCTGGCAACCAGACATGGGAGGAGAGGAAACGGTGTAAATACATAAGCCAGATTGAAGGACCAGGGCACTGCTAGAGCATCTATCAGTACCGCCTGGGGATCCCGGGACCTGGACCCGTAACAAGGAAGTTTGGCGTTCTGTCGGGACGCCATCAGATCCAATTCTGGTGTGCCCCATAGCTGAGTCAGCCTGGCAAATACCTCCGGGTGGAGCTCCCACTCCCCCGGATGAAAAGTCTGACGACTTAGGAAATCCGCCTCCCAGTTCTCTACCCCTGGGATATGGATTGCTGAGAGATGGCAAGAGTGATCCTCCGCCCATCGGATTATTATGGTTACCTCCATCATCGCTAGAGAACTCTGTGTTCCTCCTTGATGATTGATATAGGCTACAGTTGTGATGTTGTCCGACTGAAATCTGATGAATTTGGCCGCAGCTAGCTGAGGCCATGCCTGAAGCGCATTGAATATAACTCTCAGTTCTAGAATGTTTATCAGGAGGAGAGATTCCTCCCGAGACCATAAGCCCTGTGCTTTCAGGGATTGCCAGACTGCACCCCAGCCTAGCAGGCTGGTATCTGTCGTTACTATGAGCCACTCTGGCCTGCGGAAACACATTCCCTGAGACAGGTGGTCCTGAGACAACCACCAGAGAAGAGAATCTCTGGTCTCTTGGTCCAGATGCAGTTGAGGAGATAAATCTGCATAATCCCCATTCCACTGTTTGAGCATGCATAGTTGCAGTGGTCTGAGGTGTAGACGGGCATAAGAAACTATGTCCATTGCTGCTACCATGAGTCCGATTACCTCCATACACTGAGTCACTGATGGCCGAGGAATGGAATGAAGAGCTCGGCAAGTGATTAAAAGTTTTGATTTTCTGACCTCCGTCAGAAATATTTTCATTTTTACCAAGTCTATCAGAGTCCCTAGGAAGGAAACTCTTGTGAGAGGGACGAGAGAACTCTTTTTTTATGTTCACCTTCCATCCGTGAGATCTCAGAAAAGCCAACACGAGGTCCATGTGAGACTTGGCTAGCTGGAAAGTGGACGCCTGAATTAAGATGTCGTCTAGATAAGGCGCCACTGCTATACCCCGCGGTCTTAGAACCGCCAAAAGGGACCCTAGCACCTTTGTGAAAATTCTGGGAGCCTTGGCCAACCCGAAAGGAAGGGCCACAAACTGGTAATGCCTGTCCAGAAAGGCGAATCTGAGGAATTGATGATCAATGAATAGGGATCTGTGAATAGGGATGTGTAGATACGCATCCTTTGATCCAGGAGGGTCAATATATGACTAACGTGGATTTAGAGGAAGAATAGTCCGAATAGTCTCCATCTTGAAAAATGGTACTCTGAGGAATTTGTTTAGAATTTTGAGATCCAAGATCGGTCTGAAAGTTCCCTCTTTTTTGGGAACCACAAACAGGTTGGAGTAAAAACCTAGCCCCTGTTCCGCTCTTTGAACTGGGCGGATCACTCCCATGGTATGTAGGTCTTCTACACAGCGTAAGAACGCCTCTCTCTTTGTCTGGTTTGCAGACAATTGAGAAATGTAAAATCTCCCCCTTGGGGGGGGAGCCATTGAAGTCCAGAAGATATCCTTGAGACACAATTTCTAAAGCCCAGGAATCGTAAACATCTCTTGCCCAAGCCTGAGCGAAGAGAGAGTCTGCCCCCTACTAGATCCGGTCCCGGATCAGGGGCTACCCCTTCATGCTGTCTTAGAGGCAGCAGCAGGCTTCTTGGAATGTTTACCTTTGTTCCAAGCCTGGTTAGGTCTCCAGAATGACTTGGATTGGACAAAATTCCCCTCTTGCTTTGCTGCAGGGGAAGCTGAAGCGGGACCTTTGAAGTTCTGAAAGGAACAAAAATTATTTTGTTTGGTCCTCATCTTATTTGTTTTATCCTGAGGGAGGGCATGGCCCTCCAGTGATGTCTGAAATAATTTCTTTCAGTGTAGGCCCGAATAGGGTCTTTCCTTTGAAAGGGATGATCAACAACTTAGATTTGGATGACACATCAGCAGACCAGGACTTAAGCCATAACGCCCTGCGTGCTAAAATGGCAAAACCTGAATTCTTTGCCGCTAATTTAGCCATTTGGAAAGCGGCATCTGTAATGAAAGAATTAGCCAACTTAAGGGCCTTAATTCTATCCATAATATCCTCTAATGGAGTCTCCACCTGGAGTGCCTCTTCTAGAGCCTCAAACCAGAAAGCAGCTGCAGTAGTTACAGGAACAATGCAATAGGTTGGAGAAGAAAACCTTGATGAACAAAAATTTTCTTTAGGAGACCCTATAATTTGTTATCCATAGGATATTTGAAAGCACAACTGTCTTCGATAGGTATAGTTGTACGCTTAGCAAGAGTAGAAATAGCTCCCTCCACCTTAGGAACAGTCTGCCACGAGTTCTGTATGGTGTCAGATATGGGAAACATTTTCTTAAAAACAGGAGGGGGAGCGAACGGAATACCTGGTCTATCCCACTCCTTAGTAACAATAGTCACAATCCTCTTAGGGACTGGAAAAACATCAGTGTAAACAGGAACCTCTAAGTATCTGTCCATTTTACACAATTTCTCTGGGACCACTATAGGGTCACAATCGTCTAGAGTAGCTAATACCTCCTTGAGCAATAAGCGGAGGTGTTCAAGCTTAAATTTAAAGGCCGTCATATCAGAATCTGTCTGAGGGAGCGTCTTTCCTGAATCAGAAATCTCTCCCTCAGACAACAAATCCCTTACCCCTACTTCAGAACATTGTGAGGGTATATCGGATACGGCTACTAAAGCGTCAGACGGCTTAGCATTTGTTCTTAACCCAGAGCTGTCACGCTTTCCTTGTAAACCAGGCAGTTTAGAGAAAACCTCTGTGAGGGTTTTATTCATAACTATGGCCATGGCCTGTAAAGTAAATGAATTTGACGCATTAGAGGTACTTGGCGTCACTTGTGCGGGCGATACTGGTTGTGACACTTGGGGAGAGCTAGATGCTAAACCCTCATTTCCTTCTAACTGAGAATCATCTATTGCAATATTTTTAAGTGCTAAAATATGCTCTTTATAATTTATATTAGTGCAAGTGGGACACATTCAAAGAGGGGGTTCCACAATGGCTTCTAAACACATAGAACAAGGATTTTCCTTGGTGTCAGACATGTTAAACAGGCTAGTAATGAAACAAACAAGCTTGGAAAACACTTTAATCAAAGAAAATAACACTTTAAACAAAAAACGGTACTGTGCCTGTAAGAGAAAACAAAACATAATTTATGTAAGAACTTACCTGATAAATTCATTTCTTTCATATTAGCAAAAGTCCATGAGCTAGTGACGTATGGGATATACATTCCTACCAGGAGGGGCAAAGTTTCCCAAACCTCAAAATGCCTATAAATACACCCCTCACCACACCCACAAATCAGTTTAACGCATAGCCAAGAAGTGGGGTGATAAGAAAAAAGTGCGAAAGCATAAAAAATAAGGAATTGGAATAATTGTGCCTTATACAAAAAAATCATAACCACCACAAAAAGGGTGGGCCTCATGGACTCTTGCTAATATGAAAGAAATGAATTTATCAGGTAAGTTCTTACATAAATTATGTTTTCTTTCATGTAATTAGCAAGAGTCCATGAGCTAGTGACGTATGGGATAATGACTACCCAAGATGTTGATCTTCCACGCAAGAGTCACTAGAGAGGGAGGGATAAAATAAAGACAGCCAATTCCGCTGAAAATAATCCACACCCAAAATAAAGTTTAAATCTTATAATGAAAAAAACTGAAATTATAAGCAGAAGAATCAAACTGAAACAGCTGCCTGAAGTACTTTTCTACCAAAAACTGCTTCAGAAGAAGAAAACACATCAAAATGGTAGAATTTAGTAAAAGTATGCAAAGAAGACCAAGTTGCTGCTTTGCAAATCTGATCAACCGAAGCTTCATTCCTAAACGCCCAGGAAGTAGAAACTGACCTAGTAGAATGAGCTGTAATCCTTTGAGGCGGAGTTTTACCCGACTCGACATAAGCATGATGAATTAAAATTTTTAACCAAGATGCCAAAGAAATGGCAGAGGCCTTCTGACCTTTCCTAGAACCGGAAAAACATAATTTATGCTTACCTGATAAATTTATTTCTCTTGTAGTGTAGTCAGTCCACGGGTCATCCATTACTTATGGGATTATATCTCTTCCCCAACAGGAAGTTGCAAGAGGATCACCCAAGCAGATCTGCTATATAGCTCCTCCCCTCACATGTCATATCCAGTCATTCGACCGAAACAAGACGTGAAAGGAGAAACCATAGGGTGCAGTGGTGACTGAAGTTTAATTAAAATTTAGAACTGCCTTAAAAGACAGGGCGGGCCGTGGACTGACTACACTACAAGAGAAATAAATTTATCAGGTAAGCATAAATTATGTTTTCTCTTGTTAAGTGTAGTCAGTCCACGGGTCATCCATTACTTATGGGATACCAATACCAAAGCTAAAGTACACGGATGAAGGGAGGGACAAGGCAGGAACTTTAAACGGAGGGAACCACTGCCTGAAGTACCTTTCTCCCAAAAATAGCCTCCGAAGAAGCAAAAGTGTCAAATTTGTAAAATTTTGAAAAAGTGTGAAGTAAAGACCAAGTTGCAGCCTTGCAAATCTGTTCAACAGAGCCTCATTTTTAAAGGCCCAGGTGGAAGCCACAGCTCTAGTAGAATGAGCTTTAATTCTTTCAGGAGGCTGCTGTCCAGCAGTCTCATAGGCTAAACGTATTATGCTACGAAGCCAAAAGGAGAGAGAGGTAGCCGAAGCCTTTTGACCTCTCCTCTGTCCAGAGTAAACGACAAACAGGGAAGAAGTTTGACGAAAATCTTTAGTTGCCTGCAAATAGAACTTCAGGGCACGGACTACGTCCAGATTATGTAAAAGTCGTTCCTTCTTTGAAGAAGGGTTAGGACACAAAGATGGAACAACAATCTCCTGATTGATATTCCTGTTAGAAACTACCTTAGGTAAGAACCCAGGTTTAGTACGCAGAACTACCTTGTCTGCATGAAAAATCAGATAAGGAGAATCACTATGTAAGGCAGATAACTCAGAGACTCTTCGAGCCGAGGAAATAGCCATCAAAAACAGAACTTTCCAAGATAACAGCTTGATATCAATGGAATGAAGGGGTTCAAATGGAACGCCTTGCAGAACGTTAAGAACTAAGTTTAAGCTCCACGGCGGAGCAACAGTTTTAAACACAGGCTTAAATCTAGCCAAAGCCTGACAAAAAGCCTGAACGTCTGGAACTTCTGCCAGACGCTTGTGTAGAAGAATAGACAGAGCAGAAATCTGTCCCTTTAACGAACTAGCGGATAAGCCCTTTTCTAAACCCTCTTGTAGAAAAGACAATATCCTAGGAATCCTAACCTCACTCCATGAGTAACTCTTGGATTCGCACCAATATAAGTATTTACGCCATATCTTATGGTAAAATCTTCTGGTAACAGGTTTCCTAGCCTGTATTAAGGTATCAAAAACCGACTCCGAGAAGCCACGCTTTGATAGAATCAAGCGTTCAATCTCCATGCAGTCAGCCTCAGAGAAATTAGATTTGGATGGTTGAAAGGACCCTGAATTAGAAGGTCCTGCCTCAGAGGCAGAGACCATGGTGTACAGGACGACATGTCCACTAGGTCTGCATACCAGGTCCTGCGTGGCCACGCAGTCGCTATCAGAATCACCGATGCTCTCTCCTGTTTGATCTTGGCAATCAGTCAAGGAAGCATCGGAAATGGTGGAAACACATAAGCCATGTTGAAGGGGCTGTCAGAGCATCTATCAGCACCGCTCCCGGGTCCCTGGACCTGGATCCGTACCAAAGAAGCTTGGCGTTCTGGCGAGACGCCATGAGATCCAGATCTAGATCGCTGACAGGTGGCAAGAGTGAGACTCTGCCCAGCGAATTATCTTTGAGACTTCCAACATCGCTAGGGAACTCCTGGTTCCCCCTTGATGGTTGATGTAAGCCACAGTCGTGATGTTGTCCGACTGAAATCTGATGAACCTCAGAGTTGCTAACTGAGGCCAAGCTAGAAGAGCATTGAATATTGCTCTTAACTCCAGAATATTTATTGGGAGGAGTGTCTCCTCCCGAGTCCACGATCCCTGAGCCTTCAGGGAATTCCAGACTGCGCCCCAACCTAGAAGGCGTCTGTTGTTACAATCGTCCAATCTGGCCTGCGAAAGGTCATCCCCTTGGACAGATGGGGCCGAGAAAGCCACCATAGAAGAGATTCTCTGGTCTCTTGATCCAGATTTAGCCGAGGGGACAAATCTGAGTAATCCCCATTCCACTGACTTAGCATGCACAATTGCAGCGGTCTGAGATGCAGGCGCGCAAATGGTACTATGTCCATTGCCGCTACCATTAAGCCGATTACTTCCATGCACTGAGCTACTGACAAGTGTGGAATGGAATGAAGGGCACGGCAAGCATTTAGAAGTTTTGATAACCTGGCCTCCGTCAGGTAAATTCTCATCTCTACAGAATCTATAAGAGTCCCTAGGAAGGGAACCCTTGTAAGTGGTAATAGAGAACTCTTTTCCACGTTCACCTTCCACCCATGCGACCTCAGAAATGCCAGAACTATCTCTGTATGAGACTTGGCAGTTTGAAAACTTGACGCTTGTATCAGAATGTCGTCTAGGTACGGAGCCACCGCTATGCCTCGCGGTCTTAGTACCGCCAGAAGTGAGCCCAGAACCTTTGTGAAGATTCTTGGAGCCGTAGCTAATCCGAAGGGAAGAGCTACAAACTGGTAATGCCTGTCTAGGAAGGCAAATCTTAGGTACCGATAATGATCCTTGTGAATCGGTATGTGAAGGTAGGCATCCTTTAAGTCCACTGTGGTCATGTACTGACCCTCTTGGATCATGGGTAGGATGGTTCGAATAGTTTCCATTTTGAATGATGGAACTCTTAGGAATTTGTTTAGGATTTTTAAGTCCAAGACTGGTCTGAAGGTTCCCTCTTTTTTGGGAACCACAAATAGATTTGAATAGAATCCTTCCCGTGTTCCGTCCGCGGAACTGGGTGGATCACCCCCATTAGTAAGAGGTCTTGTACACAGCGTAGAAACGCCTCTTTCTTTATTTGGTTTGCTGATAACCTTGAAAGATGAAATCTCCCTTGTGGAGGAGAAGCTTTGAAGTCCAGAAGATATCCCTGAGATATGATCTCCAACGCCCAGGGATCCTGGGCAAAGAGAGAAAGTCTGCCCCCCACTAGATCCGTTTCCGGATAGGGGGCCCTCTCTTCATGCTGTCTTAGGGGCAGCAGCAGGTTTTCTGGCCTGCTTGCCCTTGTTCCAGGACAGGTTAGTTTTCCAGCCCTGTCTGTAACGAGCAACAGCTCCTTCCTGTTTTGGAGCGGAGGAAGTTGATGCTGCTCCTGCCTTGAGGTTACGAAAGGCACGAAAATTAGACTGTTTGGCCTTTGATTTGGCCCTGTCCTGAGGCAGAGCATGGCCCTTACCTCCCGTAATGTCAGCGATAATTTCTTTCAAGCCGGGCCCGAATAAGGTCTGCCCTTTGAAAGGAATATTAAGCAATTTAGATTTAGAAGTAACGTCAGCTGACCAGGATTTAAGCCATAGCGCTCTGCGCGCTTGGATGGCGAATCCGGAGTTCTTAGCCGTAAGTTTGGTTAAATGTACGACAGCATCAGAAACAAATGCGTTAGCTAGCTTAAGTGCTTTAAGCTTGTTCATAATTTCATCCAATGGAGCTGTGCGAATGGCCTCTTCCAGAGACTCAAACCAGAATGCCGCCGCAGCAGTGACAGGCGCAATGCATGCAAGGGGCTGTAAAATAAAACCTTGTTGAACAAACATCTTCTTAAGGTAACCTAATTTTTTATCCATTGGATCTGAAAAGGCACAACTATCCTCCACCGGGATAGTGGTACGCTTAGCCAAAGTAAAAACTGCTCCCTCCACCTTAGGGACCGTCTGCCATAAGTCCCGTGTGGTGGCGTCTATTGGAAACATTTTGTTAAATATAGGAGGGGGGGAAAAGGGCACACCGGGTCTTTCCCACTCCTTGCTAATAATTTCTGTAAGCCTTTTAGGTATAGGAAAAACGTCAGTACACACCGGTACCGCATAGTATCTATCCAGCCTACATAATTTCTCTGGAATTGCAACCGTGTTACAATCATTCAGAGCCGCTAATACCTCCCCTAGCAATACGCGGAGGTTCTCAAGCTTAAATTTAAAATGAGAAATCTCTGAATCCAGTCTCCCTGGATCAGATCCGTCACCCACAGAATGAAGCTCTCCGTCCTCATGTTCTGCAAATTGTGACGCAGTATCAGACATGGCTCTCCCATCATCAGCGCGCTCTTTCCTTAACCCAGAGCAATCGCGCTTGCCTCTTAATTCTGGCAATTTAGATAATACTTCTGTCATAACAGTAGCCATGTCTTGCAAAGTGATTTGTATGGGCCTCTCTGATGTACTTGGCGCCACAATATCACGCACCTCCTGAGCGGGAGGCGAAGGTACTGACACGTGAGGAGAGTTAGTCGGCATAACTTCCCCCTCGTTGTCTGGTGATAATTTCTTTACATGTAAAGATTTACTTTTATTTAAAGTGACATCAATGCATTTAGTACACAAATTTCTATGGGGCTCCACATAGGCCTTCAAACATAGTGAACAAAGACATTCATCTGTGTCAGACATGTTTAAACAGACTAGCAATGAGACTAGCAAGCTTGGAAAATACTTTCAACTAAATTTACAAGCAATATAAAAAACGCTACTGCGCCTTTAAGAAGCACAAAAAGCTGTCACAGTTGAAATAACAATGAACCAAATTAGTTATAGCAACCAAATTTTCACAGTAAATGTATTAAGTTAGCAAAGGATTGCACCCACCAGCAAATGGATGATTAACCCCTTAATACCCAAAAACGGATAACAATTTAATAATTAACGTTTTTATCACAGTCAAACACACTGTCACAGGTCTGCTGTGACTGATTACCTCCCTCAAAATGAATTTTGAAGACCCCTGAGCTCTCTAGAGACGTCCTGGATCATGGAGGATGAAGTAGGAAGATTGTGACTGAAATTTTACTGCGCAAAAAAGCGCTAAAATAGGCCCCTCCCACTCATATTACAACAGTGGGGAAGCTCAGTTAACTGTTTCTATGCAGAAACAAAAGTTAGCCATGTGGTAAAAATCATGCCCCAATAAGTTTTATCACCATGTACCTCACAAAAAACGATTAACATGCCAGTAAACGTTTTGAACATACATTTTAAAAGTTATGAAGTGTTATTAATAAGCCTGCTACCAGTCGCTGTTACTGCAGTTAAGGCTCATACATTACTTCAGTATTAACAGTATTTTCTGAGTCAAATTCCATTCCCTAGAAAAATACTTCAGTGTACACACACTCATCAGCCTAATACCAGTCGCTACCACTGCATTTAAGGCTGAACTTACATTACATTGGTATCAGCAGTATTTTCTCAGTCAATTCCATTGCTTAGAAAAATAATTTACTGCACATACCTCGTTTGCAGGGGGGCCCTGCATGCTATTCCCCTTTTCTGAAGTTACCTCACTCCTCAGAATGTGCGAGAACAGCCAGTGGATCTTAGTTACGTCTGCTAAGATCATAGAAAACGCAGGCAAATTTTTCTTCTAATGCTGCCTGAGAAACAAACAGCACACTCCGGTGCCATTTAAAATAAACTTTTGTTGAAGAAATAAACTAAGTTTAAAACCACAGACCTCTCACAACGACCTATCTTTAGTTAGGTTGCAAGAGAATGACTGGATATGACATGTGAGGGGAGGAGCTATATAGCAGATCTGCTTGGGTGATCCTCTTGCAACTTCCTGTTGGGGAAGAGATATAATCCCATAAGTAATGGATGACCCGTGGACTGACTACACTTAACAAGAGAAAGATAACAAATAGACTAGAAGTCTTTCGGAAATTCTTAGTAGCTTCAACATAATATTTCAAAGCTCTAACTACATCCAAAGAATGCAATGATCTCTCCTTAGAATTCTTAGGATTAGGACACAATGAAGGAACCACAATTTCTCTACTAATGTTGTTAGAATTCACAACCTTAGGTAAAAATTTAAAAGAAGTTCGCAACACCGCCTTATCTTGATGAAAAATCAGAAAAGGAGACTCACAAGAAAGAGCAGATAATTCAGAAACTCTTCTAGCAGAAGAGATGGCCAAAAGAAACAAAACTTTCCAAGAAAGTAATTTAATGTCCAAAGAATGCATAGGTTCAAACGGAGGAGCTTGAAGAGCCCCCAGAACCAAATTCAAACTCCAAGGAGGAGAAATTGACTTAATGACAGGTTTTATACGAACCAAAGCTTGTACAAAACAATGAATATCAGGAAGATTAGCAATCTTTCTGTGAAAAAGAACAGAAAGAGCAGAGATTTGTCCTTTCAAGGAACTTGCAGACAAACCTTTATCCAAACCATCCTGAAGAAACTGTAAAATTCTCGGAATTCTAAAAGAATGCCAGGAAAAATCATGAGAAAGACACCAAGAAATGTAAGTCTTCCAGACTCGATAATATATCTTTCTAGATACAGATTTACAAGCCTGTAACATAGTATTAATCACAGAGTCAGAGAAACCTCTTTGACTAAGAATCAAGCGTTCAATCTCCATACCTTTAAATTTAAAGATTTGAGATCCTGATGGAAAAAAGGACCTTGCGACAGAAGGTCTGGTCTTAACGGAAGAGTCCATGGCTGGCAAGAGGCCATCCGGACAAGATCCGCATACCAAAACCTGTGAGGCCATGCTGGAGCCACCAGCAGAACAAACTAGCATTCCTTCAGAATCTTGGAGATTACTCTTGGAAGAAGAACTAGAGGCGGAAAGAGATAGGCAGGATGATACTTCCAAGGAAGTGACAATGCATCCACTGCTTCCGCCTGAGGATCCCTGGATCTGGACAGATACCTGGGAAGTTTCTTGTTTAGATGAGAAGCCATCAGATCTATTTCTGGAAGTCCCCACATTTGAACAATCTGAAGAAATACCTCTGGGTGAAGAGACCATCGGCCCGGATGTAACGTTTGGCGACTGAGATAATCCGCTTCCCAATTGTCTATACCTGGGATATGAACCGCAGAAACTAGACAGGAGCTGGATTCCGCCCATACCAGTATTCGAGATACTTCTTTCATAGCCAGAGGACTGTGAGTCCCTCCTTGATGATTGATGTATGCCACAGTAGTGACATTGTCTGTCTGAAAACAAATGAACGATTCTCTCTTTAGAAGAGGCCATGACTGAAGAGCTCTGAAAATTGCACGGAGTTCCAAAATATTGATTGGTAATCTCACCTCCTGAGATTCCCAAACCCCTTGTGCTGTCAGAGACCCCCAAACAGCTCCCCAACCTGTGAGACTTGCATCTGTTGAAATTACAGTCCAGGTCGGAAGAACAAAAAGAAGCCCCCTGAACTAAACGATGGTGATCTGTCCACCACGTCAGAGAGTGTCGTACAATCGGTTTTAAAGATATTAATTGAGATATCTTTGTGTAATCCCTGCACCACTGGTTCAGCATACAGAGCTGAAGAGGTCGCATGTGAAAACGAGCAAAGGGGATCGCGTCCGATGCAGCAGTCATAAGACCTAGAATTTCCATGCATAAGGCTACCGAAGGGAATGATTGTGATTGAAGGTTTCGACAAGCTGAGATCAATTTTAGACGTCTCTTGTCTGTCAGAGACAGAGTCATGGACACTGAATCTATCTGGAAACCTAAAAAGGTTACCCTTGTCTGAGGAATCAATTAACTTTTCGGTAAATTAATCCTCTAACCATGATTTTGAAGAAACAACACAAGTCGATTCGTATGAGATTCTGCTAAATGTGAAGACTGAGCAAGTACCAAGATATCGTCCAAATAAGGAAATACCACAATACCCTGTTCTCTGATTACAGACAGAAGGGCACCGAGAACCTTTGTAAAAATTCTTGGAGCTGTTGCTAGGCCAAACGGCAGGGCCACAAACTGGTAATGCTTGTCTAGGAAAGAGAATCTCAGAAACTGATAGTGATCTGGATGAATCGGAATATGCAGATATGCAGCCTGTAAATCTATTGTGGACATATAATGCCCTTGCTGAACAAAAGGCAGGATAGTCCTTATAGTTACCATTTTGAATGTTGGTATCCTTACATAACGATTCAATATTTTTAGATCCAGAACTGATCTGAAGGAATTCTCCTTCTTTGGTACAATGAAGAGATTTGAATAAAACCCCAGCCCCTGTTCCAGAACTGGAACTGGCATAATTACTCCAGCCAACTCTAGATCTGAAACACATTTCAGAAATGTTTGAGCTTTCGCTGGATTTACTGGGACACGGGAAAGAAAAAATCTCTTTGCAGGAGGCCTTATCTTGAAGCCAATTCTGTACCCTTCTGAAACAATGTTCTGAATCCAAAGATTGTGAATTGAATTGATCCAAATTGCTTTGAAAAATCGTAATCTGCCCCCTACCAGCTGGGCTGGAATGAGGGCCGCACCTTCATGTGGACTTGGGAGCTGGCTTTGGTTTTCTAAAAGGCTTGGATTTATTCCAGACTGGAGATAGTTTCCAAACTGATACCGCTCCTGTGGGTGAAGGATCAGGCTTTTGTTCCTTATTGTGACGAAAGGAACAAAAACGATTATTAGACCTACATTTACCTTTAGATTTTTTATCCTGTGGTAAAAAAGTTCCTTTCCCTCCAGTAACAGTTGAGATAATAGAATCCAACTGAGAACCAAATAATTTATTACCCTGGAAAGAAAGGGAAAGCAAAGTTGACTTAGAAGACATATCAGCATTCCAAGTTTTAAGCCATAAAGCTCTTCTAGCTAAAATAGCTAGAGACATATACCTGACATCAACTCTAATGATATCAAAGATGGCATCACAAATAAAGTTATTAGCATGTTGAAGAAGATTAACAATGCTATGAGAATTATGATCTGTTACTTGTTGCGCTAAAGCTTCTAACCAAAAAGTTGAAGCTGCAGCGACATCCGCTAAAGATATAGCAGGTCTAAGAAGATTACCTGAACATAAGTAAGCTTTTCTTAGAAAGGATTCAATCTTCCTATCTAAAGGATCCTTAAAGGAAGTACTATCTGCCGTAGGAATAGTAGTACGTTTAGCAAGAGTAGAGATAGCCCCATCAACTTTAGGGATTTTGTCCCAAAACTCTAATCCGTTTAGAAGGAGTAAATGAATTACCCAAATTATTCCATTCCCTGGAGATTACTTCAGAAATAGCATCAGGGACAGGAAAAACTTCTGGAATAACTACAGGAGTTTTAAAAACCTTATTTAAACGTTTAGATTTAGTATCAAGAGGACCAGAATCCTCTATTTCTAATGCAATTAAAACTTCTTTAAGTAAAGAACGAATAAATTCCATTTTGAATAAATATGAAGATTTATCAGCATCAACCTCTGAGACAGAATCCTCTGAACCAGAGGAACCATTATCAGAATAAGAATGATGATGTTCATTTAAAAATTCATCTGAAAAATTAGTTTTAAAAGACCTTTTACGTTTACTAGAAGGAGGAATAACAGACATAGCCTTCTTAATGGATTTAGAAACAAAATCTCTTATGTTAACAGGAACACTCTGAGTATTAGATGTTGACGGAACAGCAACAGGTAATGTAACATTACTAAAGGAAATATTATCTGCATTAACAAGTTTGTCATGACATTCATTACAAACAACAGCTGGAGGAACAGATACCATAAGTTTACAACAGATACACTTAACTTTGGTAGATCCAGCACCAGGCAGCGTTTTTCCAGAAGTATCTTCTGACTCAGTGTCAATCTGGGACATCTTGCAATATGTAATAGAAAAAAACAACATATAAAGCAAAATTGATCAAATTCCTTAAATGACAGTTTCAGGAATGGGAAAAAATGCCAGTGAACAAGCTTCTAGCAACCAAAAGCAATAAATAATGAGACTTAAATAATGTGGAGACAATAGTGACGCCCATCCGGAACGCCGACACTTTTGGCGCAAAAAACGTCAAAAATGACGCAACTTCCGGCGACACGTATGACGCCGGAAACAGAAAAAAATTTTGCGCCAAAAAAGTCCGCGCCAAGAATGTCGCAATAAAATGAAGCATTTTCAGCCCCCGCGAGCCTAACAGCCCACAGGGAAAAAAAGTCAAATTTTAAGGTAAGAAAAAAATGAATATTCATATGCATTATCCCAAATATGAAACTGACTGTCTGAAATAAGGAATGTTTGAACATCCTGAGTCAAGGCAAATAAATGTTTGAATACATATATTTAGAACTTTATATAAAAGTGCCCAACCATAGCTTAGAGTGTCACAGAAAATAAGACTTACTTACCCCAGGACACTCATCTACATGTAGTAGAAAGCCAAACCAGTACTGAAACGAGAATCAGTAGAGGTAATGGTATATATAAGAGTATATCGTCGATCTGAAAAGGGAGGTAAGAGATGAATCTCTACGACCGATAACAGAGAACCTATGAAATAGACCCCGTAGAAGGAGATAATTGAATTCAAATAGGCAATACTCTCCTCACATCCCTCTGACATTCACTGCACGCTGAGAGGAAAACCGGGCTCCAACCTGCTGCGGAGCGCATATCAACGTAGAATCTAGCACAAACTTACTTCACCACCTCCATAGGAGGCAAAGTTTGTAAAACTGATTTGTGGGTGTGGTGAGGGGTGTATTTATAGGCATTTTGAGGTTTGGGAAACTTTGCCCCTCCTGGTAGGAATGTATATCCCATACGTCACTAGCTCATGGACTCTTGCTAATTACATGAAAGAAAGCTGCACAAACTCTGCAAAACAGTGTAAAAAAGCAGTAAACAAAACGAAATTTTTACAGTAGCATCATAAACCCTTCGTAACTTTGCACCCTATGCAAATAAACAATTAACCCCTTAGTGTAAAAACCGGATTAAAAAAACTTCAAAACCGGTAAAATAACGTTCAGCACCTTGCCACAGCTCTGCTGTGGCGCCTACCTGCCCTTTAGGAATGATTTTTGGGGAAAAAAAACTCTTTACAGCCCTCAAATACAGCAGGAATCTCTGGAGAAGTAGCTAGATGCTTCTGAGGTAAATAAAGTGTGCAACTGAAAATAGGCCCCTCCCACCTCACTCGATGTAATGGGGCCTAAAAGAAACACCACAGAGTGTTTCTTAAACTAGCCACGTGGTTTAATAACCCTTAAACAAGCCACAAAGACCCCTTAAAGTCCCTCAAAAAACGTTTTATTTGTAATTAAACCAAAAAGTTTTTTCCTATTAGTGTCACCAGTAACTATGAGCCCTTTATGCAAGCTTGGATTCCTCTTTTACTGAATACAGCTTACCTTTCCCTCATGGGGATATTGCCAGCCTTTTTCAGAAATAACACAGTCTGTCTAGAAAAAAATAGACTGAACATACCTTAATGCAGTTTAGCCTGCAAACTGTTCCCCCAACTGAAGCTTTCCTGTACTATTCAGCCCTTATGAGAACAGCAGTGGATCTTAGTTACAAACTGCTAAGATCATCATCCTCCTTGCAGAAATCTTCATCCCTTTTCTGCCAGAGAGTAAATAGTACACACCGGTACCATTTTAAATAACAAACTTTTGCTTCAGAAAATAAAAACTAACATTTTTGTCACCACACTCCCTTTGCCCTTCCTAGCAGTTAAGCAGGCAGAGAGAATGACTGGGGGGTGGAGCTAAGGGAGGAGCTATATGGACAGCTCTGCTGTTGGTGCTCTCTCTGCCACTTCCTGTAGGGAAGCAGAATATCCCAAAAGTAAAGGATAAATCCGTGGACTCGATACATCTTACAAGAGAAATTAAGCGTTTAATCAGCTTCATAGAAACAAGATTTGGATGAAGGAAGGGACCCTGAAGTAGACGGTCCTTCCTTAGAGGTAGTTTCCAAGGTGGAAGAGATTACATTTCCACTAAATCTGCATACCAGATCCTGCAAGGTCATGCCGGTGCTATGAGAATCACTGACACCCTCTCCTGCTTGATCCGAGCAATGACTCATGGAAGGAGAGTGAACGGGGAAACAGGTATGCTAGATTGAAATTCCAAGGGACCGCCAGAGCATCTATCAGGACTGCCTGAGGGTCCCTTGACCTCGAGCCGTACCTCGGAAGTTTGGCATTCTGCCGAGATGCCATGAGATCCAGTTCTGGCTGTCCCCATTTGAGATTCAGCTTCTTAATTGTCCACTCCTGGAATGTGGATCACAGAAAGACAGCAATTGTGGGTATCTGCCCACTGAATAATTCGGGCCATCTCTGTCATGGCCAAGGAACTCAGAGTTCCCCCCAGGTGGTTGATGTACACCACCAATGTTATGTTGTCTGACTGGAACCTGATAAACCGGGCTACGCCTAACTGTGGCCAGGCCAGCAGAGCATTGAAGATCGCTCTCAGCTCTAGAATGTTTATGGGAAGTTTTGACTCTTCCCGAGTCCATAGACCCTGAGTCAACGAGTCCCAGACTGCTCCCCAACCTAGAAGGCTGGCATCCGTGGTCACAATCACCCAGGAGGGTCTGCGGAAGCTAGTTCCTGGGAGTGGTGATTCTGAGACAACCACCATGAAAGAATCTTTTGTCGCCTGATCCAGATCTATTCGCAGAGACAGATCCTTATAGTCCCCGTTCCATTGTCTAAGCATGCATAACTGCAGAAGTCTGAGATTGAACCGAGTGAACGGAATGATGTCCATAGAAGCCACCATCAGACCAATTACCTCTATACATTGAGCCGAGTCGAAGATCTTTGTTTTTCTGACCTCCGTGAGAAATATTTTACTAGGGAGTCTATTATGGTCCCCAAGAACACTACTTGTGTAGCTGGAATCAGAGAACTTTTTCCCAGATTCACCTTCCATCCGTGGAAACGTGAAAAATACAAGATCTCTGTATGAGAGTTTGCTTGTTGAAAAGACGGTGCCTGAACCAGAATGTCGTCCGGATAAGGCGCCACTGCAATGCCCCGAGACCAGATTACTGCCAAAAGAGCCCCCAGAACCTTTGAGAAAATTCTGGGTGCTGTGGCAAGGCTGAATGGAAGAGCCACAAACTGAAAGTGATTGTCCAAAAAGGCAAATCTTAGGAACTTGTGATGATTCTTGTGAATGGGAACATGAAGGTACGCATCCTTTAGGTCTATGGTTGTCATGAACTGACCCTCTTGGACCAAGGGAAGAATTAAACATATAGTTTCCATCTTGAAGGATGGTATTCTGAGGAATTTGTTTAGACACTTCAGGTCTAAGATTGGCCTGAAGGTTCCTTCCTTTTTGGGAACTACAAACAGATTTGAGTGAAATCCCAGACCCTGTTCCTGCGGAGGAACTGGAACTATTACTCCCAGAGCGGCAAGGTCCTTTACACAATGTAAGAACGCCTCTCTTTTTATCTGGTCTACAGATAATCTGGAGAGGCAAAACCTGCCTCTGGGAGGAAAGGTCTTGAATTCTATCTTGTACCCCTGGGAGAAACGATGTCAACCGTCCAGGGATCCAAAACATCTCTTATCCAGCCTTGAGAAAAAAAGAGAAAGGCTGCCCCCCCACTGGATCCGCTCCCGGATCATGGTCCGACCCTTCATGCTGACTTGGAGTCAGCTGCAGGCTTCTTAGACTGCTTCCCCTTATTCCAAGACTGGCTAGGCTTCCAGGAAGACATGGCTTGATCTTGCATGGAGGAGGAAGAAGAGGGTTTTCCTCTAAAGGTACGAAAGGATGAAAATTACTCTGATGTCATTTCTGTTTATTCTTTTTATCTTGAAAAAGAAAAGAACCTTTCCCTCCTGTAATATCAGAGATAATTTCGGCCAAACAAGGTCTTACCCTTGTTGGGGATCGTCAAGAGCTTGGACTTAGATGAAACATCCACAGACCATGACTTCAACCATAAGGCTCTGCGAGCTAGCACTGCAAAAACGGAAATTTTTGCTCCCAGTTTAATGACTTGCCAAGAAGCATCGGTAATAAAGGAATTGGCTAACTTAAGGGCCTTAATCCTGTCCTGGATATCCTCAAGAGGAGTATCCGTATGAAGAGAATCAGACAACGCATCAAACCAGTAAGATGCAGCGCTGGTCACAACGCCAATACACACCGCAGGCTGTCATTGGATGCACTGGTGAACAAACATCTTTTTTAGCAATGCCTCCAATTTCTTATCCATTGGATCCTTAAAAAAGCAACTGTGGAGATCGCTCCTTCTACCTTAGGAACCGTATGCCACGACTCCTCAATGAAATCAGCTATAGGAAACATGATCTTGAAAATAGAAGATGGAGAAATGGGAATATCAGGTCTCTCCCACTCCCGTGCAATAATCTCTGTAGCACGGTCTGGTACTGGAAAAACCTCCACTGCAGAGGGAACATAAAAGTACTTGTTCAGCTTACTAGACTTTTTAGGGTAGACTAAGACAGTCGTATCGGAGTCATACAAAGTAGCCAAAACCTCCTTAAGTAATAAGCGAAGGTGTTCTAGCTTATATCTGAAGGATAGAACTTCAGCATCAGAAAAACATAATTTATGTAAGAACTTACCTGATAAATTCATTTCTTTCATATTAGAAAGAGTCCATGAGCTAGTGACGTATGGGATATACATTCCTACCAGGAGGGGCAAAGTTTCCCAAACCTCAAAATGCCTATAAATACACCCCTCACCACACCCACAATTCAGTTTAACGAATAGCCAAGAAGTGGGGTGATAAAAAAGTGCGAAAGCATATAAAATAAGGAATTGGAATAATTGTGCTTTATACAAAAATCATAACCACACCAAAAAAAGGGCGGGCCTCATGGACTCTTGCTAATATGAAAGAAATGAATTTATCAGGTAAGTTCTTACATAAATTATGTTTTCTTTCATGTAATTAGCAAGAGTCCATGAGCTAGTGACGTATGGGATAATGATTACCCAAGATGTGGATCTTTCCACGCAAGAGTCACTAGAGAGGGAGGGATAAAATAAAGACAGCCAATTCCTGCTGAAAATAATCCACACCCAAAATAAAGTTTAATGAAAAACATAAGCAGAAGATTCAAACTGAAACCACCTTTTTTTTTTCTACCAAAAACTGCTTCAGAAGAAGAAAATACATCAAAATGGTAGAATTTAGTAAAAGTATGCAAAGAGGACCAAGTTGCTGCTTTGCAAATCTGATCAATCGAAGCTTCATTCCTAAACGCCCAGGAAGTAGAAACTGACCTAGTAGAATGAGCTGTAATCCTTTGAGGCGGAGTTTTACCCGACTCAACATAGGCAAGATGAATTAAATATTTCAACCAAGATGCCAAAGAAATGGCAGAAGCTTTCTGGCCTTTTCTAGAACCGGAAAAGATAACAAATAAACTAGAAGTCTTTCGGAAAGACTTAGTAGCTTCAACATAATATTTCAAAGCTCTAACAACATCCAAAGAATGCAATGATTTCTCCTTAGAATTCTTAGGATTAGGACATAATGAAGGAACCACAATTTCTCTACTAATGTTGTTAGAATTCACAACTTTAGGTAAAAATTCAAAAGAAGTTCGCAACACTGCCTTATCCTGATGAAAAATCAGAAAAGGAGACTCACAAGAAAGAGCAGATAATTCAGAAACTCTTCTGGCAGAAGAGATTGCCAAAAGGAACAAAACTTTCCAAGAAAGTAATTTAATGTCTAATGAATGCATAGGTTCAAACGGAGGAGCTTGAAGAGCCCCCAGAACCAAATTCAAACTCCAAGGAGGAGAAATTGACTTAATGACAGGTTTTATACGAACCAAAGCTTGTACAAAACAATGAATATCAGGAAGATTAGCAATCTTTCTGTGAAAAAGAACAGAAAGAGCAGAGATTTGTCCTTTCAAAGAACTTGCGGATAAACCTTTATCTAAACCATCCTGAAGAAACTGTAAAATTCTCGGAATTCTAAAAGAATGCCAAGAAAAATGATGAGAAAGACACCAAGAAATATAAGTCTTCCAGACTCTATAATATATCTCTCTGGATACAGATTTACGAGCCTGTAACATAGTATTAATCACAGAGCCAGAGAAACCTCTTTGACCAAGAATCAAGCGTTCAATCTCCATACCTTTAAATTTAAGGATTTGAGATCCTGATGGAAAAAAGGACCTTGCGACAGAAGGTCTGGTCGTAGCGGAAGAGTCCACGGATGGCAAGAGGCCATCCGGACAAGATCCGCATACCAAAACCTGTGAGGCTATGCCGGAGCTACCAGCAGAACAAACGAGCATTCCTTCAGAATCTTGGAGATTACTCTTGGAAGAAGAACTAGAGGCGGAAAGATATAAGCAGGATGATACTTCCAAGGAAGTGATAATGCATCCACTGCTTCCGCCTGAGGATCCCGGGATCTGGACAGATACCTGGGAAGTTTCTTGTTTAGATGAGACGCCATCAGATCTATTTCTGGAAGCTCCCACATTTGAACAATCTGAAGAAATACCTCTGGGTGAAGAGACCATTCGCCCGGATGCAACGTTTGGCGACTGAGATAATCCGCTTCCCAATTGTCTATACCTGGGAAATGAACCGCAGATATTAGACAGGAGCTAGATTCCGCCCAAACCAGAATTCGAGATACTTCTTTCATAGCCAGAGGACTGTGAGTCCCTCCTTGATGATTGATGTATGCCACAGTAGTGACATTGTCTGTCTGAAAACAAATGAACGATTCTCTCTTCAGAAGAGGCCAAAACTGAAGAGCTCTGAAAATTGCACGGAGATCCAAAATATTGATCGGTAATCTCACCTCCTGAAATTCCCAAACTCCTTGTGCTGTCAGAGATCCCCACACAGCTCCCCAACCTGTGAGACTTGCATCTGTTGAAATTACAGTCCAGGTCGGAAGCACAAAAGAAGCCCCCTGAATTAAACGATGGTGATCTGTCCACCACGTTAGAGAGTGTCGTACAATCGGTTTTAAAGATATTAATTGAGATATCTTTGTGTAATCCTTGCACCATTGATTCAGCATACAGAGCTGAAGAGGTCGCATGTGAAAACGAGCAAAGGGGATCGCGTCCGATGCAGCAGTCATAAGACCTAGAATTTCCATGCATAAGGCTACCGAAGGGAATGATTGTGACTGAAGGTTTCGACAAGCTGAAATCAATTTTAGACGTCTCTTGTCTGTTAAAGACAGAGTCATGGACACTGAATCTATCTGGAAACCCAGAAAGGTTACCCTTGTCTGAGGAATCAATGAACTTTTTGGTGAATTGATCCTCCAACCATGATCTTGAAGAAACAACACAAGTCGATTCGTATGAGATTCTGCTAAATGTAAAGACTGAGCAAGTACCAAGATATTGTCCAAATAAGGAAATACCACAATACCCTGTTCTCTGATTACAGACAGAAGGGCACCGAGAACCTTTGTAAAAATTCTTGGAGCTGTAGCTAGGCCAAACGGCAGAGCCACAAACTGGTAATGCTTGTCCAGAAAAGAGAATGTCAGGAACTGATAATGATCTGGATGAATCGGAATATGCAGATATGCATCCTGTAAATCTATTGTGGACATATAATGCCCTTGCTGAACAAAAGGCAAGATAGTCCTTACAGTTACCATTTTGAATGTTGGTATCCTTACATAACGATTCAATATTTTTAGATCCAGAACTGGTCTGAAGGAATTCTCCTTCTTTGGTACAATGAAGAGATTTGAATAAAACCCCATCCCCTGTTCCAGAACTGGAACTGGCATAATTACTCCAGCCAACTCTAGATCTGAAACACAATTCAGAAATGCTTGAGCTTTCACTGGATTTACTGGGACACGGGAAAGAAAAAATCTCTTTGCAGGAGGTCTCATCTTGAAACCAATTCTGTACCCTTCTGAAACAATGTTCTGAATCCAAAGATTGTGAACAGAATTGATCCAAATTTCTTTGAAAAAACGTAACCTGCCCCCTACCAGCTGAGCTGGAATGAGGGCCGCACCTTCATGTGGACTTAGAAGCAGGCTTTGCCTTTCTAGAAGGCTTGGATTTATTCCAGACTGGAGATGGTTTCCAAACTGAAACTGCTCCTGAGGATGAAGGATCAGGCTTTTGTTCTTTGTTGAAACGAAAGGAACGAAAACGATTATTAGCCCTGTTTTTACCCTTAGATTTTTTATCCTGTGGTAAAAAAGTTCCTTTCCCACCAGTAACAGTTGAGATAATAGAATCCAACTGAGAACCAAATAATTTGTTACCCTGGAAAGAAATGGAAAGTAGAGTTGATTTAGAAGCCATATCAGCATTCCAAGTTTTAAGCCATAAAGCTCTTCTAGCTAGAATAGCTAGAGACATAAACCTGACATCAACTCTGATAATATCAAAGATGGCATCACAGATAAAATTATTAGCATGCTGAAGAAGAATAATATTATGAGAATCATGATGTTACTTGTTGCGCTAAAGTCTCCAACCAAAAAGTTGAAGCTGCAGCAACATCAGCCAATGATATAGCAGGTCTAAGAAGATTACCTGAACACAGATAAGCTTTTCTTAGAAAGGATTCAATTTTCCTATCTAAAGGATCTTTAAACGAAGTACCATCCGACGTAGGAATAGTAGTACGTTTAGCAAGGGTAGAAATAGCCCCATCGACTTTAGGGATTTTGTCCCAAAATTCTAATCCGTCAGACGGCACAGGATATAATTGCTTAAAACGTTTAGAAGGAGTAAATGAATTACCCAATTTATCCCATTCTCTGGAAATTACTTCAGAAATAGCATTAGGAACAGGAAAAACTTCTGGAATAACCACAGGAGATTTAAATACCTTATCTAAACGTTTAGAATTAGTATCAAGAGGACCAGAATCCTCTATTTCTAAAGCAATTAGTACTTCTTTAAGTAAAGAACGAATAAATTCCATTTTAAATAAATATGAAGATTTATCAGCATCAATCTCTGAGACAGAATCCTCTGAACCAGAAGAGTCATCAGAATCAGAATGATGATGTTCATTTAAAAATTCATCTGTAGAGAGAGAAGTTTTAAAAGATTTTTTATGTTTACTAGAAGGAGAAATAACAGACATAGCCTTCTTGATGGATTCAGAAACAAAATCTCTTATGTTATCAGGAACATTCTGCACCTTAGATGTTGAAGGAACTGTATTCAAGGAGAGGAGACAATGGCACTACTCACTTAATGGTGTGTTATAACGTTCCCCTACTGGTATTGATATACTGTTATATGAATTGTCTATTAGGGGTAGGTGCTTGTACCTGGGAACAAACTATACAAAAAATCAGTGAGGGACTGACAAAAGGGTACAAATATAGCACTCTATGAACGTTGTTATTAATGCAAAAAATTGGGAAATTAAAATATAACTTATTACTAGATCAAGTTAAAAACAGGGGATTGACAAACATCATTAAAAGTATAAATTTGGAACCACCACTTATTAACCAGATACTGTCACTGCTGGTTAATAGAGACAAACACCTTTGTTAGGTATATGTGAGTCTCTTGTAAATCAAATGACAAGATTATCTCTTGGCATATTACTCATATAAGGTGACAATACTCCTGATTCAAGGTAGGTTTGGAGGCCACTAATAAATTACAGTGAATTACGCTATCACAAGTAGAAGGTCAGATAGGCTGTTGGTGGTTATTCATAAACATCTAGGTGGTTTGCACTGAAATATCTTTACCTATGGTTGTAAGGAGTTGTGAACTTAGATATTAAATTACCTGTTAATACCGTTTAATGAAATGTTACTCCTAAATATCTATGTTCATAAGGATAAGTATTGTGCTGCCCACACTAATATAGAGAGTGGGATACCTCACACATTACTGATTTATATCTATTAATACCGTTAATTTCTGACACACTCCTAATTTTTACCTGTTAATACCGTAAAGATGGGTACTAGATTTATCTAAAGTATTTGGTAGGAAGTCTGTTACCTTATAAGTGTCACTAAGATATTGTGAATTAAGGTAAGTCTGACTCTATTACCCACTCGGTTTTATGAATAACTAGGATACTGTATATTTTAATTTCCCAATGTTGAAGGAACTGCAACAGGCAATGGTACATTACTAAAGGAAATATTATCTGCTTTAACAAGTTTGTCATGACAATTAATACAAACAACAGCCGGAGGAATAGCTACCAAAAGTTTACAGCAGATACACTTAGCTTTGGTAGTTCCAGCACTAGACAGCGATTTTCCTGAAGTATCTTCTGACTCAGATGCAACGTGAGACATCTTGCAATATGTAAGAGAAAAAACAACATATAAAGCAAAATTGATCAAATTCCTTAAATGACAGTTTCAGGAATGGGAAAAAATGCCAATAAACAAGCTTCTAGTAACCAGAAGCAAAGAAAAAATGAGACTGAAATAATGTGGAGACAAAAGCGACGCCCATATTTTTTGGCGCCAAATAAGACGCCCACATTATTTGGCGCCTAAATGCTTTTTGGCGCCAAAAATGACGCCACATCCGGAACGCCGACATTTTTGGCGCAAAAGGACGTCAAAAAATGACGCAACTTCCGGCGACACGTATGACGCCGGAAACAGAAAAGATTTTTTGCGCCAAAAAAGTCAGCGCCAAGAATGACGCAATAAAATGAAGCATTTTCAGCCCCCGCGAGCCTAACAGCCCACAGGGAAAAAAAGAGTCAAATTTTAAGGTAAGAAAAAAATTGATTCAAATGCATTATCCCAAATATGAAACTGACTGTCTGAAAATAAGGAATGTTGAACATCCTGAGTCAAGGCAAATAAATGTTTGAATACATATATTTAGAACTTTATAAATAAAGTGCCCAACCATAGCTTAGAGTGTCACAGAAAATAAGATTTACTTACCCCAGGACACTCATCTACATGTTTTGTAGAAAGCCAAACCAGTACTGAAACGAAAATCAGCAGAGGTAATGGTATATAAATAAGAGTATATCGTCGATCTGAAAAGGGAGGTAAGAGATGAATCTCTACGACCGATAACAGAGAACCTATGAAATAGACCCCGTAGAAGGAGATCACTGCATTCAAATAGGCAATACTCTCCTCACATCCCTCTGACATTCACTGCACGCTGAGAGGAAAACCGGGCTCCAACTTGCTGCGGAGCGCATATCAACGTAGAATCTAGCACAAACTTACTTCACCACCTCCATAGGAGGCAAAGTTTGTAAAAACTGAATTGTGGGTGTGGTGAGGGGTGTATTTATAGGCATTTTGAGGTTTGGGAAACTTTGCCCCTCCTGGTAGGAATGTATATCCCATACGTCACTAGCTCATGGACTCTTGCTAATTACATGAAAGAAAATGAATTACATTATTCTGAGATTTCACCCTCAGACGCTACTGAAGTGTCTTCTTCCTCAGACTTTTGAGAAAGGACACGCTGAGTAGCCACAACTTGAGCAGAAACCTTACTAAACTGATTCCTTAAGTTTCCTTTTACGCTTGCCCTGCAGCATGGGGAACGCGGACAATGCCTCAGATACCGCAGAGGATATCTGAGTAGCAATGTCCTGAAAAGAAAATCCTACCGGAATGTGAGAGGATACGCAGGGCACTGCATGTGGAGACTGAAAAGATTGGGACACCTGAGGAGAAAGCAGAGGCATATCTGCTACAAGAGACACCTGAACAGCATCCGCTTTAGCTAATAGTGGCCCATGATCAAAAATCTTATCTCTATAACTCAAAGTTCTCTAAAAGCATGAGGAACAAAAAGGAACTGGAGGTTCCACCTGGGCATCAAAACACAGCTGGCATGCAACAACTTGCAAAGCCTCTTGATCCATCCTTGCAATAAAGATGACAAAAAAAAATTCAAAACGTTTTTCTTTTGACTTAAAAATTAGCACGCAAATAGCGCAACAACCCCAGGCAACCTAAACAACTCAGCAGCTTTACTGAGGTTCCTACCTGTCCTGCAGCCTGAGATTAATTTCCCCCCACAGACTATCCGATCCGGACCTGCGACGGCAGCGCAATGAAGTATCACACCGGAGTAGCCGACAACTGCGTCACAACTCCGCAGCCGGTCTCCAAACAGTCGCAACTGAAAGCGTGCCAACAGAGAAAGAACCACCCTCTACAAGAACCCTCCCCTTTGTGTATGGAGCGGTCTCAGCGGACATAATCTCCTAAACTTCATATTAATGCTTAACTCCGTCTTATGATAGTGAACCATGAAATGGCCGCACAAAAAGTGAAAACTAAGTTCAGTCCGTAGTTTAAACGGAGCTAAATGAGCCACCAATTAATAGCATCTCTCCTCACATTCTCAAGTGCATGCAACACTGCCTCATGATTAACCCCACATATCGGTTAATAAAAGAAAAATGTCCCCCTATTATGTAAAACAGCATTTAGCTGCTAAAAGTGCCAAATTCTCCTTCCCAAACAAAAAATATATGGCACTTACCTGAAGACATGCTGTCCGGCAGCAGAACAGCTCACCTGGTTTGAGAGGGTGCAGCACCTCACATGGACCTGTGAGGAAAGAAAGAATCTGAGTAATCTTACTCAGGCTTTCTGATGAGGGCAGCAAAAACCTTGAGAAAATACAGTGAGGATTGTACCTCACAAGTTGCCAAGTGCTCAAAGGCCACCACTGCCCTACTTAAGAGACTGACGTGGACTAAGGCTAGACCCCAGAAAAGATCCGAGTAAACCGACTCTGCTTTAAAATATAAAAAATCTTGATTGAAGACTTCTTATCAGACACCTAAAACTTCACCTCCTCCTTGCACTACAGGCAAAGAGAATGACTGGGGGTTGTGGGTAGGGAAGTGATACTTATCAGCTTTGCTGTGGTGCTCTTTGCCTCCTCCTGCTGGCTAGGAGTGATTCCCAACAGTAATTGATGATTCCGTGGAGTCACCGTGTCTTAAAAAAGAAAAGCCTTATATAATTGCCCCAGACAATGCTATACCCAAAAGTGAGTACCTACTAATAGGCCCATAGGCTTAGATAGGTGACTACAGTTTTTACATAAATAAGACTTATTAACCCCCACACTTAGCTGAAAGGCACCTACACTACTAGACTTACCATAAGACGCAGTAACTGCTTCCAGTAGAAATCCAATCCAGTGCTGTACACATGACAGTAGATCTAAATATAGAAATAATGTAGAGCCAGAAGGAGAAGGCTAGGGGATGGTCTCTGCAAAACCTGTGGCAGGCCTGTGACTAACTCTCATAGGGTGTTCTTGTGCCACTTCCCATACTCCAAAGACATCCACTCTGTCCAAACAGTAGCTCTCTGCGGGAAAACTGGGCCTCAAATCAATCTGAGCACCTTTCTAACAAACACCTGGAGCACATCCCTTGTTTAACCTTTCTCCTACAAAGGCAAACAGAAGACTAGTTTCCAGTAAGGTGGAATGGGTTTTAAGGGCTCTTGGAGTTTTGGGATATTTGCCTCCTCCTAATGGCCAGGAGTAATGCACTGCAGACTCTCATCACCTTTATGAAAGAAATTGTATTTCAGCAAAGGGAATGGGGTCTCATGTTGGTAATCCAGTAGACTATTGACAAGGCAAAACACAGCAAATACTCTTGTTTGTCAGGGGACTTACACTTGCTGCAGGATAGCTTTGGCAGACATCAAGGGGTGATCAGACGATGATAAACACCACTTCAGTCTGTAACAAAGCTACATTCCACATTACCTTACTCCAGCTTGCAGGAAGTGAATAGAAACTTTACAGAAGCCATTCGATTTCCCTTCTATGAATACCAAGTGACACAGACCAATACCCACTACAGTAGATTAAACAACATCACAATAATATGAGTGCAACACTGTTCATACTACAACAAATCTACAACCAGCAAGGCATTTTCTAAACCATGCTAAATATTAGTTTGGAATGCTGTAGTTTAACTATTACAAAATCCACCCACAGCCCCCATAATATACACAACGTCATACATTAAAAGTGAAACCAAGCATCACCCAAAATAAAAACAAGTGGTTTGTTATGAACCTTTATTAGGTGGTTCACATTTCCGTATAAATCACACTAAAAAGATTAAAAAAAGCTATTTACACTACAGTGCTGACACATTTAAAATGAAAAATTGATATAAATAAGCTCTATGGAAAAGCCTGGAATTGTCAAAAGAATTCTGGCTCATCTTACAAAAAATATATATGTTAATGTCAGCTCTATCCTAGAACTTAAAACTCAGAAATTATTTAGAGACATCTTTAAACCTGCAGTGTTTACAGTGCATCTGGCCCTAAGTGCTTTGATAGTTCACAGTTATGGACAGGCACCGAGGAATGTTACGTCGCTACATAACTATATTCTGTAACAGACTACAGAGCATGTACAAACTTGCTCTGTGATTTACAAATCTGTATATTTATATTATTATGCTGTAAAACAAAAGCAATTAAAACCGTATCTACATTTTTTAGCACAGAAGATTTTCCTCTTCTGCTCGGACAAATTGACTTGGTGGTGTATGTTGCCGTGTGTCCTCTGGAGTTAATTGACATTTATCTTTTGAGTCTCTGTTAATCAGTTCCAATCGAGAGTCAATCTCACCCTTAAATTGTGTATCCTTGGCATTATCGCTTTTTACTTTAAAAGTCTGACATTCTACAGGTGCTGTGGAAATTGTTGGAAGATTTCTATTATAAAACTCCTCACTGACTCGGAGGGGTGATCTTGGTTTAGGTTTTATTTGCTTGGCTTTTTGCTCTGTGTCTTTGAATTGTCCAATATCAGAAAACTTTACGTGAGAGCTATTTGTGCTGGAAGCACAAAATGAATTATCTTTAATTCCAACTTCTGCCTTGATTTCTTTTTTGGAATCGTTTTCCTCTAAACGACTACGGTTTTGTGCAGCTTCCAATTCTGGATGGTACTTCTTAAGTCGAATATGCCACGCCAAACTACAAACAGCTGAAACAGTCTTAAACTGATGCACGACATTCCTTGGAATAAAGTAAATGTCATCGTCGTACAACTGAATCCGGGCATAGCGAATGCCTTCTCTCCTCAGCTGATTGAGTTTTGCATCATCAACCCACTGGACACACTAAAATAAAACATGGATAACAATGAAAAAGCATGAACATAATATCCAAAATATTGGGAGGAAAAAAGTTAGCTTCTTAGACACAGTGAAGCAGTAAGATAGTAACTGCTAGGTTGTGTGTTAAAAACTAGATTGCTCAATGCAATATATTATATATATATATATATATATATATACTGTACATACACACACACACACACATATATATATACATACACACACATATATTATTATTATCAGGTATTTGCAGAGCACCAACAGATTCCGCAGCGCTATAGGTGGTATACAAGATAACATTTACAGGGATCAAATGGGTAGAGGGCCCTGCCGAGAGTTGCACTGTTGTAGTCGGCTCTTATGAAGGCGATCTACAAAACAGCTGGGCTCATAGGCTTATAGGTTCAAGGGGAAAGCAATGGAGTTAGGAAAGGTTAGTGTAGGTTGTATGCATCCCTGAATAGTAGAGTCTTTAGGGAGCGCTTGAAGCTGTTAAAACTAGGGGAGAGTCTTGTGGAGTGAGGCAGGGAGTTCAAAAATATGTTAGCCAGTCTGGAGAAGTCCTGTAAACTGGAATGTGAGGAAGTAACAAGAGAGGAGGAGATTGTGAGCAGAGCCAAGGGGATGGGAGGGAGAGTATCTGGAGACAAGGTCTGAAATGTGTGTGTGTGTGTGGGGGGGGGAGCAGTGCAGTTGAGGGCTTTGTATGTCAGAGTGAGGATTTTGTGTTTAATCCTGGAGGCAAGAGGAACCAAGTGAAGGAATTGGCAGAGAGGTGCAGAAGATGAAAAGCAACGTGCAAGGAAGATGAGCCTGGCAGAGGCATTCATTATGGATTGTAAAGGAGCTAGACAGCAGCTAGGGAGACCAGAGAGGACGGAGTTGCAATAGTCGAGGCGGGAAATGATGAGAGAGTGGAATAAAATCTTAGTTATTTCTTATGTAAGGAAATGTCTAATTTTAGCGATGTTTTTAAGGTGGAAGCGGCAGGCTTTAGCCAAGGACTGAATGTGAGAAATGAAAGAAAGGTCTGAGTCAAGTGTGACCCCAAGACATCAACAGTTATAGAAAATTGGGGTGTGGAGATTTTTGGTAGAAGGGGAAAAAAAAAACAGAATTTATGTTTACCTGATAAATTACTTTCTCCAACGGTGTGTCCGGTCCACGGCGTCATCCTTACTTGTGGGATATTCTCTTCCCCAACAGGAAATGGCAAAGAGCCCAGCAAAGCTGGTCACATGATCCCTCCTAGGCTCCGCCTTCCCCAGTCATTCGACCGACGTAAAGGAGGAATATTTGCATAGGAGAAACCATATGATACCGTGGTGACTGTAGTTAAAGAAAATAAATTATCAGACCTGATTAAAAAACCAGGGCGGGCCGTGGACCGGACACACCGTTGGAGAAAGTAATTTATCAGGTAAACATAAATTCTGTTTTCTCCAACATAGGTGTGTCCGGTCCACGGCGTCATCCTTACTTGTGGGAACCAATACCAAAGCTTTAGGACACGGATGAAGGGAGGGAGCAAATCAGGTCACCTAGATGGAAGGCACCACGGCTTGCAAAACCTTTCTCCCAAAAATAGCCTCAGAAGAAGCAAAAGTATCAAACTTGTAAAATTTAGTAAAAGTGTGCAGTGAAGACCAAGTCGCTGCCTTACATATCTGATCAACAGAAGCCTCGTTCTTGAAGGCCCATGTGGAAGCCACAGCCCTAGTGGAATGAGCTGTGATTCTTTCAGGAGGCTGCCGTCCGGCAGTCTCATAAGCCAATCTGATGATGCTTTTAATCCAAAAAGAGAGAGAGGTAGAAGTTGCTTTTTGACCTCTCCTTTTGCCAGAATAAACAACAAACAAGGAAGATGTTTGTCTAAAATCCTTTGTAGCATCTAAATAGAATTTTAGAGCACGAACAACATCCAAATTGTGCAACAAACGTTCCTTCTTTGAAACTGGATTCGGACACAAAGAAGGCACGACTATCTCCTGGTTAATGTTTTTGTTAGAAACAACTTTCGGAAGAAAACCAGGTTTAGTACGTAAAACCACCTTATCTGCATGGAACACCAGATAAGGAGGAGAACACTGCAGAGCAGATAATTCTGAAACTCTTCTAGCAGAAGAAATTGCAACCAAAAACAAAACTTTCCAAGATAATAACTTAATATCAACGGAATGTAAGGGTTCAAACGGAACCCCCTGAAGAACTGAAAAAACTAAATTGAGACTCCAAGGAGGAGTCAAAGGTTTGTAAACAGGCTTGATTCTAACCAGAGCCTGAACAAAGGCTTGAACATCTGGTACAGCTGCCAGCTTTTTGTGAAGTAACACAGACAAGGCAGAAATCTGTCCCTTCAAGGAACTAGCAGATAATCCTTTCTCCAAACCTTCTTGAAGAAAGGATAGAATCTTAGGAATTTTTACCTTGTCCCAAGGGAATCCTTTAGATTCACACCAACAGATATATTTTTTCCATATTTTGTGGTAAATTTTTCTAGTTACAGGCTTTCTGGCCTGAACAAGAGTATCAATGACAGAATCTGAGAACCCTCGCTTTGATAAGATCAAGCGTTCAATCTCCAAGCAGTCAGTTGGAGTGAGACCAGATTCGGATGTTCGAACGGACCTTGAACAAGAAGGTCTCGTCTCAAAGGTAGCTTCCATGGTGGAGCCGATGACATATTCACCAGGTCTGCATACCAAGTCCTGCGTGGCCACGCAGGAGCTATCAAGATCACCGATGCTCTCTCCTGATTGATCCTGGCTACCAGCCTGGGGATGAGAGGAAACGGCGGGAATACATAAGCTAGTTTGAAGGTCCAAGGTGCTACTAGTGCATCTACTAGAGTCGCCTTGGGATCCCTGGATCTGGACCCGTAGCAAGGAACCTTGAAGTTCTGACGAGAGGCCATCAGATCCATGTCTGGAATGCCCCACAATTGAGTAATTTGGGCAAAGATTTCCGGATGGAGTTCCCACTCCCCCGGATGAAATGTCTGACGACTCAGAAAATCCGCTTCCCAATTTTCCACTCCTGGGATGTGGATTGCAGATAAGTGGCAGGAGTGAGTCTCCGCCCATTGAATGATTTTGGTCACTTCTTCCATCGCCAGGGAACTCCTTGTTCCCCCCTGATGGTTGATGTACGCAACAGTCGTCATGTTGTCTGATTGAAACCGTATGAACTTGGCCTTTGCTAGCTGAGGCCAAGCCTTGAGAGCATTGAGTATCGCTCTCAGTTCCAGAATATTTATCGGAAGAAGAGATTCTTCCCGAGACCAAAGACCCTGAGCTTTCAGGGGTCCCCAGACCGCACCCCAGCCCACCAGACTGGCGTCGGTCGAGACAATGACCCACTCTGGTCTGCGGAAGCTCATCCCCTGTGACAGGTTGTCCAGGGACAGCCACCAACGGAGTGAATCTCTGGTCCTCTGATTTACTTGTATCGTCGGAGACAAGTCTGTATAGTCCCCATTCCACTGACTGAGCATGCACAGTTGTAATGGTCTTAGATGAATTCGCGCAAAAGGAACTATGTCCATTGCCGCTACCATCAAACCTATTACTTCCATGCACTGCGCTATGGAAGGAAGAGGAACAGAATGAAGTATTTGACAAGAGTTTAGAAGTTTTGATTTTCTGGCCTCTGTCAGAAAAATCCTCATTTCTAAGGAGTCTATTATTGTTCCCAAGAAGGGAACCCTTGTTGACGGAGATAGAGAACTTTTTTCTACGTTCACTTTCCACCCGTGAGATCTGAGAAAGGCCAGGACAATGTCCGTGTGAGCCTTTGCTTGAGGAAGGGACGACGCTTGAATCAGAATGTCGTCCAAGTAAGGTACTACTGCAATGCCCCTTGGTCTTAGCACCGCTAGAAGGGACCCTAGTACCTTTGTGAAAATCCTTGGAGCAGTGGCTAATCCGAACGGAAGTGCCACAAATTGGTAATGCTTGTCCAGGAATGCGAACCTTAGGAACCGATGATGTTCCTTGTGGATAGGAATATGTAGATACGCATCCTTTAAATCCACCGTGGTCATGAATTGACCTTCCTGGATGGAAGGAAGAATTGTTCGAATGGTTTCCATTTTGAACGATGGAACCTTGAGAAACTTGTTTAGGATCTTGAGATCTAAGATTGGTCTGAATGTTCCCTCTTTTTTGGGAACTACGAACAGATTGGAGTAGAACCCCATCCCTTGTTCTCCTAATGGAACAGGATGAATCACTCCCATTTTTAACAGGTCTTCTACACAATGTAAGAATGCCTGTTTTTTTTATGTGGTCTGAAGACAATTGAGACTTGTGGAACCTCCCCCTTGGGGGAAGCCCCTTGAATTCCAGAAGATAACCTTGGGAGACTATTTCTAGTGCCCAAGGATCCAGAACATCTCTTGCCCAAGCCTGAGCGAAGAGAGAGAGTCTGCCTCCCACCAGATCCGGTCCCGGATCGGGGGCCAACATCTCATGCTGTCTTGGTAGCAGTGGCAGGTTTCTTGGCCTGCTTTCCTTTGTTCCAGCCTTGCATTGGTCTCCAGGCTGGCTTGGCTTGAGAAGTATTACCCTCTTGCTTAGAGGACGTAGCACTTGGGGCTGGTCCGTTTCTGCGAAAGGGACGAAAATTAGGTTTATTTTTGGCCTTGAAAGACCTATCCTGAGGAAGGGCGTGGCCCTTGCCCCCAGTGATATCAGAGATAATCTCTTTCAAGTCAGGGCCAAACAGCGTTTTCCCCTTGAAAGGAATGTTAAGCAATTTGTTCTTGGAAGACGCATCCGCTGACCAAGATTTTAACCAAAGCGCTCTGCGCGCCACAATAGCAAAACCAGAATTTTTCGCCGCTAACCTAGCCAATTGCAAGGTGGCGTCTAGGGTGAAAGAATTAGCCAATTTGAGAGCATGAATTCTGTCCATAATCTCCTCATAAGAAGAAGAATTATTATTGAGCGCCTTTTCTAGCTCATCGAACCAGAAACACGCGGCTGTAGTGACAGGAACAATGCATGAAATTGGTTGTAGAAGGTAACCTTGCTGAACAAACATCTTTTTAAGCAAACCTTCTAATTTTTTATCCATAGGATCTTTGAAAGCACAACTATCTTCTATGGGTATAGTGGTGCGTTTGTTTAGAGTAGAAACCGCCCCCTCGACCTTGGGGACTGTCTGCCATAAGTCCTTTCTGGGGTCGACCATAGGAAACAATTTTTTAAATATGGGGGGAGGGACGAAAGGTATACCGGGCCTTTCCCATTCTTTATTTACAATGTCCGCCACCCGCTTGGGTATAGGAAAAGCTTCGGGGGGCCCCGGGACCTCTAGGAACTTGTCCATTTTACATAGTTTCTCTGGAATGACCAAATTCTCACAATCATCCAGAGTGGATAACACCTCCTTAAGCAGAGCGCGGAGATGTTCCAATTTAAATTTAAATGTAATCACATCAGGTTCAGCTTGTTGAGAAATTTTCCCTGAATCTGAAATTTCTCCCTCAGACAAAACCTCCCTGGCCCCCTCAGACTGGTGTAGGGGCCCTTCAGAACCAATATCATCAGCGTCCTCATGCTCTTCAGTATTTTCTAAAACAGAGCAGTCGCGCTTTCGCTGATAAGTGGGCATTTTGGCTAAAATGTTTTTGATAGAATTATCCATTACAGCCGTTAATTGTTGCATAGTAAGGAGTATTGGCGCGCTAGATGTACTAGGGGCCTCCTGAGTGGGCAAGACTGGTGTAGACGAAGGAGGGGATGATGCAGTACCATGCTTACTCCCCTCACTTGAGGAATCATCTTGGGCATCATTTTCTCTAAATTTTGTGTCACATAAATCACATCTATTTAAATGAGAAGGAACCTTGGCTTCCCCACATTCAGAACACAGTCTATCTGGTAGTTCAGACATGTTAAACAGGCATAAACTTGATAACAAAGTACAAAAAACGTTTTAAAATAAAACCGTTACTGTCACTTTAAATTTTAAACTGAACACACTTTATTACTGCAATTGCGAAAAAGTATGAAGGAATTGTTCAAAATTCACCAAAATTTCACCACAGTGTCTTAAAGCCTTAAAAGTATTGCACACCAAATTTGGAAGCTTTAACCCTTAAAATAACGGAACCGGAGCAGTTTTTATATTTAACCCCTTTACAGTCCCTGGTATCTGCTTTGCTGAGACCCAACCAAGCCCAAAGGGGAATACGATACCAAATGACGCCTTCAGAAAGTCTTTTCTATGTATCAGAGCTCCTCACACATGCATCTGCATGTCATGCTTCTCAAAAACAAGTGCGCAATACAGGCGCGAAAATGAGACTCTGCCTATGATTAGGGAAAGCCCCTAGAGAATAAGGTGTCCAATACAGTGCCTGCCGGTTATTTTACATAATTCCCAAGATTAAAATAATTCCTCAAGGCTATGGAGTATAAAATATGTTTATATATAAATCGATTTAGCCCAGAAAATGTCTACAGTCTTAAAAAGCCCTTGTGAAGCCCTTTTTTTCTTTCTGTAATAAAAATGGCTTACCGGATCCCATAGGGAAAATGACAGCTTCCAGCATTACATCGTCTTGTTAGAATGTGTCATACCTCAAGCAGCAAAAGTCTGCTCACTGTTCCCCCAACTGAAGTTAATTCCTCTCAACAGTCCTGTGTGGAAACAGCCATCGATTTTAGTAACGGTTGCTAAAATCATTTTCCTCTTACAAACAGAAATCTTCATCTCTTTTCTGTTTCAGAGTAAATAGTACATACCAGCACTATTTTAAAATAACAAACTCTTGATTGAATAATAAAAACTACAGTTAAACACTAAAAAACTCTAAGCCATCTCCGTGGAGATGTTGCCTGTACAACGGCAAAGAGAATGACTGGGGAAGGCGGAGCCTAGGAGGGATCATGTGACCAGCTTTGCTGGGCTCTTTGCCATTTCCTGTTGGGGAAGAGAATATCCCACAAGTAAGGATGACGCCGTGGACCGGACACACCTATGTTGGAGAAACATAATTTATGCTCACCTGATAAATTTATTTCTGTATATATATTTCCTAAGGTATGGCGAGTCCACAGAATCATCAATTACTAGTGGGAATATCACTCCTGGCCAGCAGGAGGAGGCAAAGAGCACTACAGCAAAGCTGCTATATATGTCACTTCCCTTAACCATAATCCCCAGTCTTAAATAAACGGTGGGCCGTGGACTCACCATATCTGGAAATAATTTTTTTTATCATGTAAGCATAAATTATGTTTTCTTTTCTAAGATATGATGAGTAAACGGAATAATCAATTACTAGTGGGAATCAATACCCAAGCTAGAGGACATAGATAAGGGAGGGACAAGAACAGAAGGCACCCCCCGCTTGAAGAACCCTTCTCCCAAAAGAAGCCTCAGCTGAGGCAAAAGTATCACATTTATAAAACTTTGAAAAAGTATGCAAAGAGGACCAAGTTGCAGCCTTGCAAATCTGTTCCACAGAAGCTTAATTTTTAAATGCCCAGGAAGAAGAAACAGCCCTCGTGGAATGAGCAGTAATTCTCTCAGGAGGTTGCTGTCCAGCAGTCTTATAGGCCAAACGAATAATACTCCTTAGCAAACGAGAAGTAGCCGTAGCTTTCTGACCATTGTGCTTCCCAGAAAAACAAACAAAGCAGAAGATGGACGAAAGTTCTTAGTCGCACGCACAACATCTAGATTGTGCAACAATAGCTCCTTAGGAGAAAAAGGATTAGGACACAAAGAAGGAACCACCATCTCCTAATTAATATTCTTGTTTGAAACAACCTTAGGTAGGAAACCTAAATTAGTACGTAAAACCACCTTATCAGAATGAAAAAGATAAGGAGAATCAAACTGCGGAGCCAAGAGTTCCGAAACTCTCCGAGCAGAAGAAATAGCAACAAGAAACAAAACCTTCTAAGGTAACATATTGATATCTAAGGAATGCGTAGGTTCAAACGGAGCCCGCTGTAAAACTCTAAGAACAAGGTTAAGACTCCAGGGAGGAGTAACGGGCTTAAACACAGACCAAATCCTAACCAAGGCCTGACAAAAAGATTACACGTCTGGCGCATCCGCCAAACGCTTATGCAACAAAATAGACAACGCAGAGTACTAGCTGACAAACCCTTCTCCGGACCCTCCTGGAGAAAAGACAACATCCTAGGAATCCTGACTCTACTCCAAGAGTAGCCTCTGGATTCACACCAATACAGATACTTACGCTATATCTTATAGTAAATCTTTCTTGTCACAGGCTTACGAGCCTGAATCATGGTCTCAATGACCGACTCTGAAAACCCTCGCTTAGATAAAATCAAGCGTTCAAGCCCCAAGCAGTCAGCTTCAGAGAAACGAGATTTGGATGAAGAAAAGGAACCTGAAGTAGAAGGTCCTTCCTCAGTGGGAGTCTCCACGGAGGTGGAGACGACATTTTCACTAGATCTGCATACCAGATCCTGTAAGGCCACGCCGGCGCTATGAGAATCACCAACGCCCTCTCCTGCTTGCTCCAAGCAATGACTCTTGGCAGGAGAGCAAACAGAGGAAATATGTATGCTAGACTGAAATTCCAAGGGACCGCCAGAGCATCTATCAAGAAAGCCTGTGGATCCCTTGACCTCGAGCCGTACATTAGAAGCTTGGCATTCTGCCAAGAAGCCATGAGATCCACTTCTGGCTTACCCCGATTGAGGATTAAACTGGAAAATACTTCCGGATGGAGTTCCCACTCCCCCGGATGAAAGGTCTGTCGGCTCAGAAAATCCGCCTCCCAATTGTCCACTTCTGGGATGTGGATCGCAGAAAGACAACAGTTGTGAGACTCCGCCCATTGGATTATACGGGCCACCTCTGTCATGGCCAAGGAACTCTGAGTTCCCCCCTGGTGGTTGATGTATGCCACCAATGTTAAGTTGTCCGACTGGAACCTGATAAACCGGGCTAAGGCTAACGGAGGCCAGGCCAGTAAAAATCATTCTCAGTTCTAGAATGTTTATAGGGAGAACTGACTCCCCGAGTCCCCGTTCCATTGACTTAACATGCATAACTGCAGAGGTCTGAGATGGAACCGAGGAAACGGAATGATGTCCAAAAAAAACTATCTTAAATAAATGTTCCTTTAAAGGGCCACTGTAAGTAAATATTTTCTATGCCTGTTACTAACTAACTACCCCAAATACGCTTTTTATCAATAGCATTTCATTAACATATCTCTACCGTATAGCAGAAATCTTGTCTGCAAATTTAATTGTTTTCCAAACCCACTCCGTGGGTATCCTTTGCTCTGTACCAATCCGTTTACAATACCTAGGTTTCAAAATGGCGCTTTAAACACAAAGTTATTGGTTTAAGTATTTTGAACATGCAGTGCTGAAAATAGTGGGCAGGATAACGTGAAATCATCGGCGAATAAAAGATATAACTTTTAGAACGTTATGAAACTTTGTTTTGGAGAAAATATAGGTCAGTAGGTTTTAATTAATGTTTATTGACTTTAATATGTTAGTTGTTTAGCTTAAAAATTATAACAGAAAGTAATCCTTTAAATTTACCAAATCAAGAAAACATACCCCAGGCAACACTCTACACCTCAGCATAATTACTGAAGTGCCCTACCTGTCCTGCAACCCGCGGCAAACTGAGGAAAAAAATGATCCTGTTTACAATCCGGATATCCAGAGAAGCAAAAACAGCAAGCCGCCTTCTAAACAGCAGGAAGTGAAGAAAAGCGGCAAAAAACTCTGACATCACAGAATCAGAAGCTCCCTAAAAGGGGCGGTTCTAAAGCTGACAAAAACACAATTTCTTGAAAAACAGGCTTAAAAACAAACAAAACCCCCCAAAAAAGTACATAATTCGTTACTAAAAACGGATCCTCACTGAGCCATCAATAAAATAAATAACTCCTCACACTAACAGTGCCTGCAAAAACTGCCATAAAAAACCTGCACCCTGACAGGAATAATAAAAAAATGTTCCCCTGCAGTGTTTCAGCTGAATAAGTGCCACATTTTCCCCTGCTACATAGAAAAATAAAACTGGCACTTACCTCAATATTTATCTGTCCGGCAGCAGGACAGCTCACCTGGTTTGAGAGGATGCCATCCCTCACATGGACCTGTGGAAATACAGAAAGACTGAGTAAACTTACTCAGGCTATCTAAATAGGGCAGCAAAATGTTTTGGGAAAACGCAGTGAGGATTTTAACCCACAAGTTTCCAATTGCTTAAACGCCACCATTGCCCTACAGGAGAGACTGACATGGGCTAAGGCTAGACCCTTTAGAAAGAACAGAGCAAATCTACTCTGCTTTAAAATAAAAAAATCTTGATTGTAGATCAGACACCAAAACTTCACCTCCTCCTTGCACCGCAGGCAAGAGAATGACTGGGGATTATGGGTAAGGGAAGTGACATATATAGCAGCTTTGCTGTAGTGCTCTTTGCCTCCTCCTGCTGGCCAGGAGTGATGTTCCCACTAGTAATTGATGATTCCGTGGACTCGCCATACCTTAGGAAAGAAATAAGGAGTTCAGTTTTGGAGAGATTTAGCTTATGGTAGTGAGAGGACATCTAAGATGAGATATGAGAAAAACAGTGACACGGGTTAGTAAGGAAGAAGGTAGGTCTGGTGCAGAGAGATAGATTTGGGTGTCATCGGCATACAAATGGTATTGAAAACCCGTGGGACTTTATTAAGGAACCTAATGATGACATGTAGATTGAAAAGAGAAGGGGACAGAGGACATGTAGATTGAAAAGAGAAGGGGACAGAGGACACAGCTTTGAGGTAACCCAACAGAAAGTTGTAACGGGGCAGAGGATGCTCCAGAGAAAGCTACACTAAAAAGGTACCACGAGAGCTGTGTAGCAGATGCTAAAGGATTGGAGGGTTTGGAGCAAAAGAGGGTGGTCAACAGTATCAAAGGCTGCAGACAGATCAAGGAGGATAAGCAGGGAAAAGTGGACTTTGGATTTTGCTATAAGTAGGTCGTTGGTAACCTTGATAATTGCTGTTTTTGTGGAGTGATGGGGACAAAATCCAGATTGCAGTGGGTCAAGAAGAGAGTTTAGTGTAAGGAAATGGGATAGACATGCATATACCAGCTTTTCAAGGAGCTTTGAGGCAAGAGGGAGTAGGGAAATAGGACGGTAGTTTGATGGGGAGGTTGGATCAAGAGAAGGTTTTTTTGAGGATAGGTGTGACCGGTGTATGTTTTAGAGATGAAGGAAATATACCAGTGCTGAGGGAGAGGTTGAAGATGTGTGAAAGTATAGGGGTAAGAGAAGAAGATAGGGAGGGGAGTAGCTGTGAGGGGATGGGGTAGAGGGGAGAGGAAGTGAGGTGGGAGGACAGTACAAGGGCAGAAACTTCTTCCTCTGTAACAGGGGCAAAAGAGCTAAATTTATGGCTATTTGAGTTTTGGATGATTGTGAGCTTTTAAAAGGATGGGAGATTGGTAGTATGTTAAGAGCCGATTTCATATCCGATCCAATTTTGCTATTGAAGTGGCTGGCAAAATCATGAGCTGAGAGAAAAGTTGTATTAGTAGGTGGGGCTGGGCGGAGAAAATATTGAACGTGGAAAACAGACGTTTTGGATTAGAGGAAAGAGTAGAGATGAGAGTAGAGAAGTATTGTTGCTTATAAAGATTAAGGGCACAATAGTAGGAGTTCAAGATGAACTTGTAGTAAAGAAAGTCAGCTGAACTCAGAGATTTTCTCCAGTGTCGCTCAGCAGTACAAGAATATCTGCGTAGGTACCGTGACAGAGGAGTATGCCAGGGCTGAGGATGAGAGCGTGGTTTCTGAGCTATGGAATGTGGGACCAAATTGTCAGGGCAGGAAAAGGAGGGGTGTCATGATACAATCATGTGGAGTAGTTGATACATGGATTGGCTACTCAGCAGATGTGGTATTGTGTCCTCAGCGTGGAAAAGGTTAATGTGAATTGCCTTTGTCTGTGTGAAATCTGCTCAGAAGGCTGTAAGCTGTGACTTTCTCCCCCCCCTCCTCCTTTCTTCCCCCCTCCTCAGCCTAGTGCTGTTAAATGTAACTGTAAAGGAATGCAGAGCGCTCCTCCCCTTGGAGACTAGTGGGGGCTAAGACTTGTTTTTATTGGCCAGACTCGTTGTAAATTATAACCCGGGCGTTGTCTTTGACAAGACAAAGAGAATCAGATTCAAGTATGCAAGAGACAGACTTTTTAGGCAGAACTGCCCTGGGGACTCAAGCGACCATAACATCTGGAATGGCAGCTCTCCACGTATCTAAAGGAACTTGGAAATAAGTAAGATATTGTGTGTGATTGTTTTTCATGTCCCATTTGGTTTCTAAAGAACTGTAGCTTTGCATTTGTATGTTTATTTTGATTGTCTGTGTAATTTTGCACTGTGTAACCTGTGTTGATATTTTTGTTATTAAATACATAGAAAATCTAATTCTGTATTTGGGCTCTAATATCTGAATTCACACTCCTGTTGAGACAAGGTTAAAGGCACGTTACCTAAGTATTAAATAGTGTGAGTTTTTAGGGGTTCCCCAGAACTCCCCTTTAATTTAAAAGTTTCGTGGTGGCAGCAGAGAAATTGTTAGAGCAGAGTGGACACGATTGGGGCTAATGTGGTGTCTCTTAAGGTCCTTTTGGCAGAGTTGCAAGGATAAGGGAACCAGAGCTGTGTGCCATTAACCCCTTCATGCCCACGCCCCTCTATTGTGACGCTGAGA